>NC_056744.1:989132470-989359970 GCF_019279795.1 Protopterus annectens
CAGAAACATGCAAATTAGCTGATAATGAGATATTTCCTCATTGTAGCTAAAGTATCTCTGAATTTCAAAATGCTGTGCCACGGAAGCAGGGCTTTTTTTACAGCAGCCCATAATGTGGGTGATGGGGCTCTTTATGAATCACTCAGATAATGCTTCTTGTTCTTCCCTTACACTTCAGTATTTCTCAATGTAATTAATGTACTGTTATGAGTATCTTTTTTCTTAGCTGATTATGTATATCAGTCTTAACAGCCTTAAATTTAATTTCTCCCTAAGGCATAAGTAATGATGGATTTTCTTTTTAATTGGTGCTTTTTGCTCTTGCAAACATCTTGTTGTGCCTTGTTTTAGTATTGGAATTTCTACATCAGTTTCAGTATATTACTTCCTTCAATAGCAACTTTAGTATCACCCAATTATCTTTAATTCTTCAAATGAATATTAATTTTGCTCTTTCAAATATGCACTCCTCAACATATCTGACATGCACAGTTCCTTGCATGGCTTGAATTTAACTTTTGGACCATACTTGGATAAATGATGTTCCAAAATGGGTTATGGTCTGTTTCTACTTGTACTTCTTTGCCATTAAACATGTATTGCAATTATCAAATCCATACATTATTGCTAGCAGTTCTTTAAATTGATTATTATTATTTTGTACACTTGTAAGTGTTTTTGATCCATTGGCAGATAGATGGTATTTTAGCCAGGAAGATCATATCTTCTATAGCATTTTAACTTGCATGCAATTGTAACACTAATTATTTATTTACATTAAACTATTGCATTGTGAGTGCATCAGTTACTAGTCTCTTGAATGTATTAAAACATGGCCTTGTTCATAGCTCCTTTCCCAAGCAGCATCTTGTTCTAACAGCTTTCTAAGTGGCATAGTTATCTCAGGAATATTAGGAACAAAGTTTACAAGATATGGCATCATTCCTAAAAATCTCATTAAGGTCTGTTTGTTTCAGAATCCTGAAACAAAAGATGCTGTAAATTTGCTGAAAGCATCATTTCCAGTGCCACTAGGGCTACCTAATGTTCTCTAACTACTTTATAGAATATATGCAGATCACTTCATTTATAAAAGAAATCTGATAATGAAATTCCTGAAATTTAGAGCAAAACAACTGTTTTGAATGGGGGGGTGCAAAATCTTGTTAGTGTTATGAATTGAAATGTAAAGCTTTCAGATGAGAAATCAGATATGAAAATAAAGAAGTAGGCTTTCCAGTGAATGAAATGCTCTCCAGTGTGAACAATGTACCTTCTATACAATTTCAAGCTTTTCTAAAATGACTTGAAAGGACAATAGCCTGTGAAAGACAGATATTTCAAGTACTGTGACTCTTTTGATTGTTCAACACGTGACAAGAAGAGGAAGAAGATGGTCTTCAATGTCACTGCAAATGCCTATTCCTAATTCTTTTTCAGCAATCATATTTCATTATTAACCATCAAGTACTTGAGTTGTGCATCTGTGAGAAGTGAACTCAGAATACCACCTCTTTTGTCTCTTTGTGGAAAGTTTAATAGTCTTAGTATTACGTTTTTTTCCTCTAGTGTGACCATGGCACGACATGTTCATTTGTTAACTAGTCTAGGGTTGTATGATAAGTTTGAAGTGCAGATACTCCTCCCTCAGCCATCTGTGAAGCTGCAGAAGCTGCAGTTTATAAAAAGTGGCTAACACACTTTTCATATCATTCACTATAATGCAGTTTGTTTAATTATAGAAATTCATTGATAATTACTGATGACTACTCATTGGTTATAAACAGGCATTCATTTTTCATGACTGAGGACAGCAGATAAAGTTGCCAGTGGCAGAAGTGGCAGCATTGTTTTTTTTAACACTGGCTGTTAAGGCAAGTAGCATCCATGTGGGCAACTGGTAAGACTGAGTATTTGTTGTTTCATTATATATGAAATAGGATAAAATATGCAAGTAGTTTATGTGATCATTTTCACTAAGTCTGTAAGAAATATGGTTCCTTTGGATCTATTTCCCGTCAGTCAGAATAGCTGTTACATCCCCAATGGTAGATTATATGCTGGAAATTTATAAAAGTATTACAGCTTATAGGTGAACCAGATTTTTATTAATGTATTTCCTTGTTTAAAATTATGTTTTATTAGTTGGGTGAGTCATCTCATTTACAGTCATGGACCTAGAAATTTAAAACAATATGTCAGCTTATCAACAATACACAATCAAAATATGACACAACATGGAAATGCAATGAATAAACAAATAAATAAATTACATAGGATTGGCACTTGAGAACTGTGTTTCATGGATATGTCATTAAAGACTGGGGAGTCCAGTCAAGTAAAAGACTGACATAAAGTTGTCATAGTCAAGTGATGTTAGGATAATCTGTGTGCAGCAGTCAAGTGGTAAGTTATTTACATGATCTATATATACACATCATAAAAACAAAGACATTTATTTACAAACTTTATAAAATTTCAGCCTATGTTAAAAATATAATAAGATAATCACCATACCTCCAGTAAATGTTTGATTGTTAAAGAAAAATAATGAAGCTGATCTTTTATAATGTGTTCTAATATTGTTCAGACTATTGCCCATAATCACCTTGCCAATACTGACTCACAAAGAGTACCTCCTATGGGCAAGGAATTAATTTATGGGCAACCATCCAATTCATAAAGTTTGCCTTAAAGGCATCATTCTGTTTTATATGAGACAAACTATTACTCCAGAGATGGAAATTCAAGGTTTTAGTTCAAGTGTTTCTGTAGCCATTTGTTTTATTGAGGTATAGGAAATCAAAGAGGGTTGATTATTAACAGCATGGGATAAATGATAGTACAGGAGTCTTAACAGACAGAATAAGGACAGTGCTTCATACCTATCTTGGTAGCTGAGGATCTTCAATTTGGTGATTGCTTTTTGTTTAGTTAGGAAGCACTGTGGTCTTTCTATCTGCAATAAGTGCTGAGATAGATGCAAACATATCATAATGAGCATTACATTATACAAGTGGTCTGATCAGCGCAGAGTATATAGGAATGATAGCTTGTTTTGACCTGGGTGAGATACCTTTAGTTATTAATTGAGCTAGATAGAAGGATTTCCTGATTACTATTGCTACATGTTGGTAAAAGGATAGGGTGTTGTCTATGAAGGTGCCAAAATCTCTGTCAACTGGAGCAATCTGGAGTGGGATGCTGCTTATACTTAATTTGTTGTCATGATTTGTATACCAATGCTTGTAATTCAAAAAACACAAAAGCGTGTGTCTGTGCAGCTAAAGAATAATACAAACAATATAAAAAAAGCTCATGCAGTGTTAAATCCCAGCAGCTTCCCAATTAAACACGTTGCTACTCTAGCATAATAGTCAAACTGTTACTATTCAAAACTTCAGCCAGTAAACGTAATTTAAAATAATTTAATTCAGTTTAAATCATAAACAAGCAAAGGGGTTCAGCACTTTTGTCCTCTTAAATTCAGGACAGCATCAGAACCTGCTTTCAAGTTATAGTAAAGGATCAGAGCACTAAGATGCAGGAAATTATAGTTAAGAGTTCTGGCAGTGAGCAGAAAGAAACTTGATGTGGTCTGGACTGGAATATAAGACAGACTTTGCCCTAAAAGGTAATATGCCAGCTGCAAGTACATTGGCTGTATGCAGAATCTATGGAATGAAAGGCACAGGCCATCCCTGACAAAGCAAGTTGGGTTGTTAATCATCTCATCTCAAGCTGACACATACTTGCTGCCTGTAGAATGACACCAGACATTCACGCAATTGTTAAAGCCAATTATTGTTTTTTTTTTATCTGGGCATCATTCTGGATGAAGATTTGATACAACTCAGGGATAGAATCTTACCTGCATTTGGCAAATGCATAGCAAGCTCTACCATGTCTCTCTGTATATTCCACTCAGTTGAGCACCTCATGTCATTCAAACCTACATGAGCTAACACTAGTTTGTAATCATATGTGCCCTATTTAAAGGACTGCATGGTCTTTGTAGCGTCATAGATCCAAGTACTTGAAATACAGCTGTCACCCTGTCTTTGTATACCCTAGTGAATGTAGAGTCAGTGTGTCTGATACTAGAGTAACCAATTACTAGGACATTTCTACTGGATCTGCAGATTTAGTGGGAGAATATTTGCAGCGATGCAAAGTGTTGTGTGGGAGTGTTGGAGCTGTATTAGTGGGATGAAATCAAAGCTCTTTACTACAGATTCTCTGAGGGTTCAGAGTGACCTTTTTGCAACCTTAACATATGTTGGTTAAGTATAAGCTTGTGGATGTATGGGTGAATTTATTAGTTGCTTACCTTATCTGCAAAGCCATGGAGAGGATCATAATGGATCTCATAAATAAAGACATAGGGAATTTGCAGACTTTGGATCCAACCCAGTTTGGCTTTGTCAAAGGCAGATCATGCCTTTTAAACTTGGTTGACTTTTTCGAAACAGTCACCAAAGCCATTGATGAGGGAAAGGCAGTCCATACAGCCTACCTCGATCTGGCAAAAGCCTTCGATACAATACCCCACTCGGGTATCATTGAAAAACTCATCAGCTTAAATGTTAACCCATACATCACAAGATGGGTTGCAAACTGGCTGAGTGACAGAACCCACAGGGTCAGAGTTGCTGGCGCCATGTCAGACTCAAAGCCTGTCACAAGTGGTGTCCCACAGGGCTCAGTCCTGGGCCCACTCTTGTTTGGCATCTACTTTTCTGAAGTACAAGCAAACACAGGAGGGTTATGGCTGACAAAGTTTGCAGATGACTGCAAACTGGGCGCCATAGTCGAAAACACATCTGACACAGATATCCTTCAGAAGGGTCTCACAGAAACGGATAACTGGTGCCAGAGCCATGGCCTAAAGTTAAATGCCAAAAAATGCATAGTCATACCCTTTGGGAAAAACAAGGTTACCGCTAGCTACCATATAGGTGGCAATCCACTGAGCACAGAAGAAGTTATCAGGGACCTGGGGACCCAGGTTGACAGTAGCCTGTCATTCGACACCCATGTAGCTAAAGTAGTTAGGAAGACCTTCTACATTGCCCACCTTATCATGAAGGGATTCACATCTAGATCAAGGGAGGTCATAGTTTCCCTATACTCATCACTCATCAGACCAATGATTGAGTACAATGCCCCATTCGGAATGTATCTGACCCGACACTTGCAGCAGCTGGAGAGGCCACAAAAGTTCCTCACCAAAAGGATAAAGGGTCTCAAAAATCTGTCCTATGCTGCCCGACTGAAAGAACTTCAGCTCTATTCAGTCGCCACGCTTGCTCAGAGGTGACCTGTGCCTGACATACAAGGCCATGTCAAACCCAGATTTGATGAATATGCTTCACCTCAAAAAATCTAGATCCGTCAGAGCCACAAGGGCGGGAGACTTAAACCTCGACACGGCTATTAATAGGATGTGCTGGAGGGATAGATTCATCACCCAAAGACTCCCTATGCTGTGGAACAAAATCCCGGTATATGTGAGGCAGAGCACCTCGCTGGCCTTGTTCAAGAGAAATCTTGACCAATGGATGGGAGATCGCAGATATACTCCAGGGATTACCTCAGTGTCACTGCTCAACAGAGGCACAGCAAAATAATGGGTATAGTTCCCCATACTAAAGGGGTGGCGTAAGCCACAAAACTATGGGCTAGGCTTGTAAATGCCCTCGGGCAGATAGCCTAGTATGAACCTATGAACCTATGAACCTATATCTCAGACAGTGGGATCCCTATTGAAATATCAGCATGCAAAATGCTATATGATAATCCAGTGGGTTACATACTAAAAAATATAAGGTGGAGTAATTAGCATATGGAAGTAGGACTCACTGACAGTTTATGAACACAGAATGTAATACCACAAAGCAAAGATGTTCCTTTGCCCAAGCTAATATCTTTCTGTAATGCAGAGAGCTACAGAAGCAGTCTAGCTATAGTCAGGGGATTCCTATGGGCTAGTGTCAGGTGACAAGTGATTCTTAACCATGTCAAATGTTTCGTAAAATCTTAAAACAGTGTTCCTACAAGTATTTCATGGTTCACTTCAGTGTGCTGTTCCTCAGTGACTCAGAGAAGAGCTCTTTCCTCCTATCATGTGGAGCACAGAACCCATGATTCCTTTCTACCAGGAGCTTGCTGAAGTTCTAAATTTGCTACAGTTAAACATTTACAATTTGTATTTTAACATTTTCACAACAAAGTGATAGAAGAGTTATGAGTGTTTTGGTAGAGCAATGGAGCTGCCCTTTTTTGATGGAGAACAACTTACTTCAATTTTGATGGCGCATACTCATTTGCCATACAGGATGGTAAGGAGGCTTCAGCAGGAATCTGAGGAGTCTGCATTGCAGGCAGCCATCAGGTACATTTTTTTTAATTGACAGCTGCTCTCTTCTTGTAGCATTATCTCACCTACCACAGACAGAACAGTTTAAAGTAATAACCCCTCTTTGTATGTCATTGAAAGCAAGAATTGGTGTAGCGCAGTCTAAATTTTAGATCCCCTAATACCAGGATTGCTATAATTCCTGACACTTGTAATTGGCATTAGTTTGATAAATAATGAGGCATGGTACTGTGATTTCTAAATCTACGATGTTAGGTTTTAGGCAAATTTCAGAAATGTCCATCAGCTATGGTGGGCACAGGCTTAGGAACCCACCAAGCTACTTCATCTAATTACAAATACTCCTGGAATTCAGATGTGGCAAGCCCAGAGCTGATGTATTCGCTCAGTCCACTTTATCAGAACCTGGGACCAACTAAAATAAGATATTAAGAACTGTGGCTACAAGTGAAGTGTATGTCTCTGTCCCCAGTTAGGATCACAACTGGCAGTTCAGAGTCATACACTTTATGACACAACATGATAATGTTCCAGGAAATCATTTTTATGATGTATATGGTGATTATATAAAGTATTATTGAAATTAAAAGAAAGCAGGCAATTCTAGTGCATTTTGAGAAGACTGCAGTCATGACGGTACAATGCAGCAGAGATATTAAAATGTATGAGAACATCTAGTATTCTGATATATTCCTGAACATTCCTCACATGTATGTAGTCTAGCTGTGAGCCTCAAGCAAGGCAATGATATTAGGTTCAAGGGCCAGAACACAAAAAAATCTAATGTTTAACCATGTGACCAGCCACTGTATCCTCTCTGAGGAGCCAAGCAATCAAGGGACAGCCTACATATGTCTAGTCCCTGTTGTAGCATTTCCTCTTAAATGCAGGTGGTTCCCTAAGGATGGGGATGCTTTCCACTTTGAAAAGGAAGTTTGGATGAGAATAAAGAGTGTGCTGATTGAGCTAAGGTACAACAAATGTATGTAAACCTACTTCCTAATGCAAGGCAGCAGTCAAATGGAAGTGTAACATGAAGCAGCTAAGTTACTTAACTCATCCATTAAGCAACGCCATTGGAATCCTGACATCTGTTGCCACATCTTTGAACTAAGCAAGGATATCTCTAGCACACTGTAGATAAATTAAGCAAGTGCAGTCTAATAACTGATGCTACATTGTTATTTAAGTCTAGGATATTTTCTTTACTGACCTGGAATCATCTGCTGGGACTGGTAGTTATTTCAAGGAAGGAACTATGGACCAAGTTCTGGTTAAAAAATACACCTGCAAGATAGCTTATAGGTGTTAAAAATGAGCACTTCTGATTGGCAAGATTGCAGGTAATGTTGTTCTGTACCAATGACAGATGTGACATAAGTAATACTGACATAAATATCTAGACACACTGGTGCTGAGTCATGGAGTTAATTCTGAAAAAGATTAAGATAACATAAAGGAAATTAAAACCAGTACAAGGATTACAGTGGCAAGTGGCTAGGCTTGCTGGTACCGGGTCACCAGAAATAATACTAGCAGGACAACAATATGTAGTTTATTGTTAGAATATTTGATGGAGACAACAGATGTAAGGCACAGCATGGCATGCTGATATTAAACACAAATAATCACAATCAGCAATGTTTTTAGACTGTTATATGCACACCAGGCACATTCACTAGTTTTTAAGACCTGGGATGTTACTGGTGGCACACCTGAGTACTGGCTACCATAAATGACAAGTTATTGGAAAGATACTGTGAAATGATACGAGAATGTTGTGACAATATGGGTCAGTTATTAACTTTCAACGGGAATAAACAGACAACACCGTAGAAGATGAGATCATATTGCATTAGAGTATCTATTAATATGAAAAGTCACATTAGTATAACAGGTTCTGCCATTTCTTTGTGCAGAGGGGAGAGAGCAGCCTATGGCTACATAAGTTTTTATCTACCTGGCAATGATTCATTATAATGTTAACACATACCAGCAATACTGCTTCCTACTAACCCTGTTAAATCGATGGTGAGGAAGGCTGGTGGGTGGGCTCAAACACCTACTCTTAAGTCAAAGTTGTTGGAGATGGAATAGGCTTAATTTGCAAAGGTACTTTCTTCATTTCAGCCTAATGCAATTTGTAAAATTTATAACTTGAGTTCAGTTGCATGATTTATTAATCTTAGTCAAAGTTGGTTGTGCATGACAGAAGTTTTTGAGTTAACTATATTTAGCCAAATTAGATATTAGATTACTTTTTAACACTTTTGGTGATGTAATTTAGCAGCCATGATATTATACTTGGTAATGCATTTTGTGGAGTTAAACTGAACATAGCACAAACAGCACATTAAATTAGTCTTTCTAGCAAAGGAATGTTTAATTTTTTGAGCAGAATTATATATTATGCAAGCAATCATTATTTTCAGTAAGTAGTCGAGCAGCAATTGAATTATTAATCAGTGTATAGTACCATTCAGCTTGTCAGAAGTGAATACTAAAAGAACTGTTATGATTTCTGTTAATCACTTTATCAGAAGAGTGAGTGGAATGTGCTGTAAATATGGGCTCTGATTCCTGCAAAGCAGTTCTGAGGACAGATTCACTCACATACTGAAACTGTCGCAAGAAATAATGCGCAATCATTCTGTTCTGACAAGTGTTTCTTAGAAGAGGTAAAGAATTTGTGCACAGCCACCTGACAGTGAATCATTGATTAGAGTGCTAGTGTACCAAGCAAATAACATTAAATGATAATGAGCATATGATGTATGCAGCTATTTACTTACCAAAAAAAAAAACTTTTCTTGCTGAGCTATGAATTGCTGCACTGTCTCAAATTTAGAATTGATAACTTAAGCAATAGTTCACTTTTAGAGCTTCACTGTATTGTTTGAGATGAAACTCTTAAATAAACGCAGAGGTATGTACTGATTCATTTACTTTTTAAAATGTAGAATGATGTATATATTTAAGGAAATAATCTAAATACTTGCTCTAAATAAACTTCAAATGTGACGAAAGGCTCTGTCACAGTATAATTATTGTCTTACTGCCTTATCAAATGCAGTTTCCACATAAGATGAGCACCACTACATCTTATTAGAAACAAAAGAAAAGTTATGATGTAATTAAATGAAATGATTTGTTTTGTCAGCAACATTTTCTAGAATAGCAAGGCCAAGTAATCAAATAGTGTGTTTTTAAACAGCTCTAACTGTAAAGCCAATTTTACCTCTAAAACCTGCAATAATATGGTTCCACGGGTTAACATGAAGCCATTAATCTTGCTGTTAAATTACCTTAACTGCTGCTTATTAATGTGTAATGCAGATTAATGCAGATTAGTTTTAAATGTGGCAAAAACGTAGATGAACAAATGCTAACTTGGTAGGTAAATGTAGCAGCATATTTCCTATGCAGAGTTGACTGCAAGCACTATTAGTGATTTAGTAGAGAGGGACTCTGCTATATGTCATTATTCCTGCATATTATTGTTGTTTTCAGTCATTTCTTAATCTTTTAGATGTTACAATTGGCACAATATTTTATTTATGCCATTACAGTTATTCTTTTTAGTTGTGTATTTGTTACACTGCATTCAACCTTGCATTTCTTTATTCTACCCTGCATTGCCATTGACTGGGATTGGGGTTGATATGAATTCTTTGAAACAGCCCACCAGTCTAGTTATGAAATAAATCAGCAAAATGAAATAAATAGCATGCTTCTGTAAAACAGTACATTGCACAGAATTACAGCTTTGAAGCTCAATCACCAGTTGGGGCTTAACAGCATTTGTACAATACTCGCAAATGCATTAACTCAGCTCATATCAGGAGCTTAGTTTCCGGCATCACTGATTACACTACAGTTAGACTGTTCTGCTGTATTATGTACATGGTGATAGTTTTACATATCTATTTTCTAAAATATCCTAGTTATCTGAAAAGGCAGAGTATGTAAGAAATATGTGCAGTCAATACAAGGCTAGAAATAGTACTCATCACAGTACTTAACTGAACTTACTTGTCACAAAGCTCTCTGCACTAAGAAAAACTGGTCTTCACGAATTGTCCTTAAAATGAAAAAAAAAAATTAACACAGAAAACAAATATTTATTTTATTATTTACCATGTGTTTACCAGGATTGTCTGACTGCGATGACAATCATACCCTTTTCTGCAAAGGCCTGGGAAGGAAAGCTTTATATTGAAATATGATATTTACATACTGAGTAAGCTATAGTTATATAGGACACAACAGAAATATGATAAGCAGTCATACAATTAAACTGAAAATGTGCAGCAAATAATACATATAATTTGGTGTTTACTGGATGTCTTACAAATTGTATCAAGGGAGAAATAGAGAGAGAAATACAAATAGACACATATGTATTAAGGGAGAAATAGAAAAGTACAAAAAGAGGGTAGAAAGAAAGGCAGGTGACAGTTTAATAAGTGTTGGTGGAAGATATGCAGATACAGAGAAAGTAGTAGCAGAGGATAGAGGGGAGGTAGTGAAATGTGTTATATAACATGAGTTAAGGGAAAACAGGCACAGGATGGAAGGTTCTGAAAGGTATAAGATTTGTACAGGAGATACATGGAGAAAGCTATTTAGTAATCTGGAGCTTGAAATGAACAGAGCCATATTTGGTTTAGGTGTTCTTTGAGAACTGGTTTGAAATTAGGGCTAGTGGATATTGATTTTATGTGGAGGGGTAGACAGTGCCATAATTTAGTGACATAACTGGAATATAGGCCTTGTTGGAAGATTTAATAGACTTAAGGAGTGATAACGTGCTGGATTGCAGGTGTCTGGATGGAATATAACTGATTAGTAGGTTATACAGGGATGGGTAGTTTTCTGGATGGTAGATTACCTTGTGGGCAGTTACTTGTTGAGTGTATGTTAGGTGGTTAGCCAGGTCAAACCATACCAGTTTATTAAGGGCAGTGCAGTGATGGACAGTAGGCGGAAAGTTGATTGCGAATTTGGCTATTTTGTTGTAGCAAAAGTTAGTTTAGTGATTAGGATAGAATTCAAATACACAGGAGCAAACTATGCACTCCAATTCCAGGGCAGAGAGGGAGTGGGAGCTGACCAAGATCGTAGATTGTGAGGAGTTCAGCAAAATTATGCAGGCATACACAATGAAGAACAGAATACTGGCTGTAGTCCAAACTGAGGGGGTCATGGTTTCACACAGAAAAAGCACCATTAGTAGACAGTGAAGGAAAAGGTAACAGTGTCAAAACAAAGATGATGCTGTGGGATTTTTCCAGAAATGGAGTATGCTGAACTGGAGGAAGGAATCTTTAATGAGAGGATACCATGAGCAAAACAAGGGGGGAAGGAAACTATAGGAACTGGTTAAGGATTGTGTTGTAAGGGCAATGGTTAAATATATGAAGAAAAGGCAAAGATAAAATGAGTAAAAGCCAATGTGGTAATTGAGAAATATGCAGCTAGCAAATGAGGTAAAAGATGGGGAAAAGACTAGACCTACAAGAGATGGAAACTATGGCTTAATGAAGAAGAGGGGACCTAGTACAAGGAAGCTAGCAAAATGGACAACAGACATGGGGAGCATAACAAAAGTACACAAATTAAATGGCAGTTAGCAAAAAGGATTATGGCTATGAGATGATAAACAGCTGCTTTCAGTTGTAAAGGGTTTGATTCTGTTAGCCTTCATATGCCTACTTTGTGACTCTGAGCAAGTCACTTAACCAGATAGCATGCTCAGGAAATTGGGCTAGGCTCTTAAATGGTCTCTTAGACTGCATGCCCACTATCTACATATGATGCTCCAAACTGGGAGAAAATTGCAGAAGTGATATAGAAAATCATCAAGGGCTTTTTTAAGTATGAATCCAAAAAGGAAGCAGGGAGGGACATACCTGACAGAGCAAAAATAAGAGGAAGACGGAGGTAAAGCAGAACTACTGAACAAATATTTTCATTCAGCCATTACAAAAGCAAACAGAGAGAGGATGGCATTCTGGGAGGCAGACAGTGTATAGAGGGGAGAGCAATGCATATTCACCAGGAAAGAGAAGCAAGAGATAGAATGGAACTGGTGGCCTTTAAAGAGGATCAAGCACAAGAAGCAATTTTCACAACTGAAAAGTCCCATTGATAAGTAACAAGGGTGGCAAGTCCTGCTGACACAGTACAGTTGTGAGTGTGCCATGCAACCACTCCTGATTGTGGAAAACATCATCATTATGAGAGAAGTACAAAACAAAATGGAGTAACTTGTGCATGTGCCCCCCCACACACACACACACACTGATATATATATATAATACTGAATGGCAATACTGAAACATAACATGTATGGAATTTGTTGATGAACACTATTCATAGGACACCTGCAAATGGACATGTGCAACACACTACTGTGACAAAAGAGTGGTCATCATAGACACAGATACACATGCATGTGTGTGCAATATGTCACAGTATCTATGACACCTGAAAGGTCTGACCTATGAAATATGTTAAAGTGTAGTGATGCACAACACATATGAATACCAGATCTCAGGGGATGCACATGCATGTAATTCTATACATGAATGCCTGACAGTGTGATTCCAATCAGCAACCTGCAACAATGAATCAGAAACATTTACTGAGCATAACACTTCTATGTTGTCCTAATGTACATGGGATCCCACATATACATTGACTCCAGATATGGTGAGTCATGTTGCACATGTGCATTGTTATGGTGCTGCTCTCATGAGTTGATGTTAAGGTTTATAGTGCTGCTGTCATGAGTTGATGTTAAGGAGCACTTTTGCATGGAAGATATGACCTGTATATATGGGTACATGAGTACCAGTGAATGTGTACACATAACTATAGTGTAAGCAAAGCCAACTTACACTGCATTACTCATTGAATAATATTTGTCTTGTCAATAATATTATTTCTTTGCATATCACACATTTTTGCTACGATGCCCCTTTAATTGCTACAAAGACTTCTGAGAAGTTTGATGTAAGACTTTTTGGAATCCTGGGTCTTGCTAAATTTGGAGGTTCATAGGTACTTAATAGGCAGGTAATCCAGGAGACCATTATTCCATTATCTTATACAATACAGGCAAATATTTCAGATGATGTATTAGGTAGGCCTACATGTTCCTATAAATTACTGAGGTGTTATTTTGAGGGCATTTGTACTTCATGTAGTCATCTGATGGTGCCCTATGAACCTTATCATAACAGTCATGAAAGGTCTCAGGCATCCATCATTGAAAGTCATTATGCCAGTGTCTTAACTGGGCAGTAGTCAGGTAGTTGTTCATCCTTCTCCTCGGCTGTCCTGTGATTATCTCCCAAGTGTTGATCATCAGGAAGGCTCTTGCAGGGTTCTGCATCCTAGCTACATGTGCAACATACACAAGAACCAGGTACAGTGTCTCTTGATGGGTCCTGTTAGGTGCATGAACATAGCCCAGTCATCCCTCAGTCACAATTCCTTCTTTCCACTGAACTCCATAGTACTCAGACCAGCAGAAAGTACACAATGGGCAGGATTCACGATGGCTTGCACAGAGTCTAAGAGTCATGTAAGACTCCATGCAGCCATCGCGATCCAGGAACAGCCCTAAATCCCATGTAAGAGAACAGCTAAAACGTCTCTTACACGGGCAGGGTGTGGATATGCTAATTACCTCACTTGCAGCTGAAAGGCATGCAAATGAGGTAGATTTGCGATCCACGAAGCTGAAACCAGCCCGTGTAAGCGTCGTGTTAGGTGCAGAAATGTACTCCGTTGACAACTGAGTACGTTACTGCAAATAACACAATGGAGCCATGACAGTTCCAAATAAAGTGTGCATATGTAGCAGGCAGCATGCCAATGGCCAAATATGTGGCCATTGGCATGGTAACCCAATGCAAACATGAAATAAAATAACCTTTTTTTTCGGCGATCGACCATGTTTAAATGCAGCGCAGCACCGCGCAAACGGGCTGCGCTAAATAAGACGTAAAAATAAAGGTTTGAAACCCACAAATGTTGTTTTTATGTAATGCATGGATTTGCAATGCAGGGACTGTAACTAAGCATTAGTAGGCAATCCTATGTAAATGAGTGGTAGGATAGTGAATCACACTGTCACATAGCAAATGAGCACACTCCGTGTAGTGTAAGAGTTAGATAAGGGGGAGTAACAGAGTAGGAGATAGGTGACATCACAGGGGGGAATGTCAGGAAGAAATAAAGCTCATTGGAGCAAAGTGGTATGTGAAAGATGTCAATCACACAGCATAAAAAGAGGAGTGTCAACAGATAAGCATGGGAAAGTCAAGAAATGGAAGGTGTACACTGTGGCCAACACCAAAGTTTCTTGCTGTGCGTGCATGCGTGCGTGTGCGCACTGGGAGGTGCGAGTAAGCCAGAGTGCGTGCGTGTAAGCGTGAGTGCGCGCATGTAAGGCAGAGTAAGTATGTAGGAGCCTGTGTAAAGATCTGTAAACCTGTTTGCGCTGGTGTGCACGTGTTTTAACCTGAATAAGCAGATTCTAGTCCGTGTAAGCATGTGTGCGCGCATGGTAGCTACTGTGAGCGTGTTTACGCTGGTATGCACGCTGCTCCCCCTGAGGAAAAAGAGGGGAAAAAGGAAGCAGAAGTAATAGTAGGAAGCTAGCAGGGAATACTGGTAAAGCTAGCAGGTGAAAACAATTAGAAGCAGGCAATTACACAGGCAGAATACTAGCCCACCCAGCACTTAAAACACTGCAAACAGCATTGCAGTATGTTTCTTTCAAGAGACACTGCAAGACAGGAGTAAGCTAGTAGAAGTGAAAACTGAAAAAGCTGCACTCAGACCAAACATGCTAGGGGGTGCCATAGCTGTTATAAGGAGACATAGGAGACTTGCTGAGGGTGGTGACAATGCAAATGCTGCCAGACAACCCACAGTGAGGAGACGGAGAAGAGTGTACAGGCCCAGGGTCACCTACCAGGGGTTACATGAGCTGGAGATAGTGGAGCGCTATAGAGTGGACAGAGACCTCCTGCAGCAAATTGTTGAGCTGTGCAGGCCACGCCTCACACACAGAACCAACAGAGGGGAACCCATACCAGTGGAAACCAAGGTATGTATTTGCCTAAGAATACTAGCAACAGGTACCTTCCAGAGATCAACTGGTGATATGATGGGGATATCACAGGCATCAGCCTCCAGGGTACTGCACCAGTTCCTGGATGCCATGTCAGCACATGTCGGTGAGCATGTATATTTCCCCAATTCCCATGAGGTATTGGCTAGCAATATGCGTCTCTTCCATCAAATAGTGAAATACCCTGAGGTAGTGGGTGCAATAGACTGCACGCACATATGCATCAAAGCACCAGCCGGTGAGCGGGGTAGGGCCTATATTAACCGCAAGGGCTTCCCCTCCATCAACTGCCAGGTTGTGTGTGATGCCCAGGGCATAATAATGAATGTGTGTGCTGGCTGCCCTGGGAGCTACCATGATTCCCATATCTGGCATTTGACACAGCTGTACCAGACATTTGACAATGGGGACATCCCACATGGTCACCTAGTGGGGGATGCTGGATATGCACTGGAGCCATGGCTGATGACACCCATCAGAAACACACTCACACCTGAACAAGAACGCCATAATGAGGCACACGCACAAACACATAATGTAATAGAGCGTGTGTTTGGGCTGCTCAAGTCACGGTTCCGGTGCCTGGACACATCTGGTGGAGCCTTGCAGTACTCACCAACTACATGTACCCAAATTGTCATGGTATGTGCTATGCTACATAATATGACTCTGCGAAAACAGCTGCAGCAGGACCAGCTTAGGGCCGGGACAAACAGCCCCCAACCATTGCCAAGGCCATCACAGGCAGAGCGTGACTCAGAGGAGGAACAACCTGAGCCTGCCCCAGTAGGCAGAAGGTGGCGTGCCCAGTATGCCCTGGCCTTGGCAAAGAGGCAATGCATAGCACATACACTGGCTCAGTAGGAACCCTGGGAATGATACCCCTCTCTGACTCACTCATATAGTAACAGGGACGTCTAACATGACACAACCTGCTCTCAAACATGTACAGGGAGTGTAGTATGTGCTTCCGACAGAGGCAGTCCTGCAGCACCACCTGAGGCAAGATTGCCATGTGTTAAGCAATGTAACACCATCTAGTATATGCAAACATGAAGACCCTGCCTAACATCTCACCCTCACCAAGCATGATGCCATACAATGAAGATAAGAAAATCAAGTACAATAATTGACTGAAGTCTTGCTGTTAGCAAGGGGAAACAAATGGCTGACAGCCTGGGATGACATGCTGAGTAAGACATGATGCCCCACCTGCTAGGGATGGCACGCACCCAGCACACCTGGCTGTGTGGATACTGGCAAAGGCTGTTGTCACCCCCACTGTGCCTTGAATAGGTAAGGCTGGAAACACAAACCCACCACCATAGGTAGCACAAGGGATAACAATCTGGACATAATGCTACCCAACACTAGAAGTCTAACCTGCAAGGTGCATGCAGACCAAACCCACCATAGCATGGAGAATGGTAATATCTGTTCTGTAACAGAAACCTGGGTCAAGGTCCAGAAGAGCACCCTAATACTACCAGGTTATGCCTCATACCATGCTCTACACCTCCAAAACATGGAACACACTACAATAGGAGTGTGGCTATCAGTAATTGTCAAGGATAACCACACCCCCAGGTTGGTACCACAGCAAGAAGCAGCATGGACTATCCATGGGCAAGTAACAGTGGCTCAAACTGCGTCCCTGTTTGCAGCCTGACACAGACCACACTCACAAACCCAGGAACCCCAGCCAGCCTTCCTGAAGACACTGCAGAGTATGAATGTCTCAACAAATACCAAACAAGGCGCACACAAAGTATGACATAGGTGGCAATCCATTATGTATGGAAGAAGTAATCAGGGACCTAGGGACACAAGCGGACAGTAACCCGTCATGTGACACTCACATTGCCAAGGTGGCCAGGAAGACCTGCTATATTGCCCACCTTAATATGAAAGGATGCACATGTAGATCAAGAGAGGTCACTGTGCCCCCATACTCTTCCCTTATCAGGCCCATACATGACAATAATGCCCCAGTTCGGATATACCTTACCTTACACCTGCAGCAGTTAGAAAGACCCCAAATGTACCTCACCAACAGGATAAAGGGTCCAAACATTTGACATCTGCAGCCTGGCTGAAGAAACCACAGCCCAATTCACAAGTATACTGCCCAGTCAGAGGCGATGTATGCCTGATGTACAAGGCCTTGTCCAATCCAGAAGGAATGGACATGCTCCACTGCAGAAACCCCAAATCCAGCAGAGACACCACAGTGAGATATCTGAACCTCCACACATAGATAAATAGGATGTGCTGGAGGGACAGATCCATAAGCCAGAGGCTCCTTACACTCTGGAACAGAATCCCAGTCCATGATAGGCTGAGCTCCACACTCATACTCAACAAGAGAAATCTGGTGAAGTGCATGGGAGATAGTAGGTGTACACTTGGGGCCATCCCTGTGTCACATCTAGTAAAGTAAACCCTACATGGGCATAATATGCACATTGCAAGGGGTGTCGAAACTCACACACAGTCTGTCCATGCTCAAACAAGGCCAGGGCAGATAGCCTAGTATGAACCTATGAACCTATGACGATACAAATTGTGCAGGACACAAAGGATTTCCACACAGCTGTCCTACCTGATGGTAGGAACCATAGTGATAATCCACAGATATGCACTGCAGTACTATAATATCACAAACAATACACAAAACCCACACACATTGCCAACATCCTACCTAACAGATTCTTTGCAAACTCCCCACCAGCACCTAACTGCCAAATATCTAACCCAGCAGAGTGCTGGCCCCCTGACATTGCAGATGCTGAGGTAACACCAGCATCTACAAAGCACACCACACAGCATTGATGGTACCAGATGGTGTCCTGGGTTGTGTCCAACAAGTACTGTAAGAAGAATGGAACACCAAATAGCACTACTGTGCACTATCAGTCTTACCACAGGATATGTACCCAAAGAGCAGTGTACAGCAACAGTGGTCCTTCATCACAAAGGTGGTACCTGAATGGATACTGCAAACTATCACCCCTCAACCCTGAATATCTAGGTTGGCAAAGTAATGGAGAGGATGATCATAGATCCCAGGAATAACGAAATTGGGTATCTACAGACATTGGACCCTACCCAGTGTGGCTGTCATAGGGCAGATCCTGCCACTTACACATGTCTGACTCATGTGAAATGCGCACCAAGGCCATTGATGTGGGGAATGTGGATCACACAGCCTATATGGACCTTGCTAAACCCTTCCATACAATACCCTAGTTGGTCAGTACAGATAAGCTCACCAGCCTAACTATAAACCCCTATCCAAGTAGATGGGTTGCAAACCAGCTGAAGGACAGAACTGACCTGGTCAGACATGCTGCAGCCATGTCAGACTGCAAACCAGGTACAACTGGCATCCCACAACGCATGGTCCTGGGACCTCTCTTGTATGCTATATATGTCACATATGTACATGCCAACATGGAGGACTCTGTCTGAACAGGTTCGCTGAGGACTACAAACTGCCCACCATATTGGACCCTCCAGCTGACTCAAGCAACCTACAAAAGGCACACATAGAAACAGACAAGTGGTGCCACAGCCATGTCAACAAGCTAAATGCAGAATAGTGTATAGTCATCCCCTGTGGAAACACAGTACATGGCCAGAAATTACCACATAGGTGTTAACCCAGTAAGTACATCAGGAGCAATAAGAGACCTGGGGACACAAGGTGATAGATATCCTGCATGTGACAACCATGTGTCTGTAGTGGTTACAGAAACATACCATATACCCACCTAATCATGAAGGTAAGCACAGCTAGGTCAGGGTAGGTCAATGTGCCTCTCCAGTCATCCATCAGCAGCCTCACAATTGTGTACAATGGCCCTGCAGGGATGTACCTTAACAGGCACCTGCATCAACTGAAAAGACCCCACAAATGCCCCACCAGGAGGATTGCAGAGCTGTAACAGATGCCATGTGTCACCTGATTAAACAAACTGCAGCTCCACACAGTGCCATACCGCCTGGCTGGAGGTGAACTGTGCCTGATGTATAAAGCCATGACCAAGCTGGTATCAATGGACATTTGGCACCATGTAAAATCTGAATGCTGGTGACCTATGAAGCTGACAGGCCTGAACCTCAGCACAGACATAAACAGGACATGCTGTACCGATTGGTCCATAACCTAGAAGCTCACTCCACTCATGACTAAACTCCCAGTACAGATTATTCAGGGAGTCCCTCACTGACTGTCATCCAGAGGAATCATGATGACTGGATGGGAGATGGTAGGTGTACCCTGGATATCACCTGTATGTCACGGGTAGACAGAGGCACAGCACACTAACCTTGACATATGTCATGGCAAACATCAGTAAATGTGTGTTGAAGGACAAACACTCTCTGACTAGCATTACAAATGGACTAGGGCACATGGCCATTGTTTGTCACTGTCCACACAAGTTGTGGAATACATTAACAATGTGGGACAATCATGTACTATGCTGTCCATATCTGAACAAAACACAACATGGTCATATCTGCACAACTGGCCCTCAACCAGTCTGGTGTGCCCACTATAAATATTACAAGCAGTGATAGGACTGAAACAGATGATACTGTCCACCACAGTGAAAGTGCTGCACCAATACACTATACGACAATACACTGTTTGGTCAGTAGGAAAGGATGTTGACAACTGTATGCAAACTATCCCATGGCGACCCTGCAGGCACAGCATAATGCCTGTTAGGTTCAGACACAAAGCAGTTGGGCAGTAAGAACACAACCTGATGTCCAACACTCAACTGTACATGTGAAATATAGATGACGTCCACACACAAACACAAATGTGGTGGACCACAGATCCCAACATAAGGAAAGTTCACACTGGGCATGCTTGCACACTTGGATAAATGAGACGTGTCAGTCAAGAAGCCATAGAAACTGTGAACTGGGCATGCTCACACACTTAGGCCATGTCACAGTTCAGCAGTTGCACACACATATCTGGCATTTGTATGTGTTAACACAGTAACCTCCCACAATATAGAAATCTGCCCAGTGCACACAGTGAAATTACAACAGAGACATAAGTAAAGTACTGGATCCCACTCATATGCAAATATCTTCCACAGTACACAAGTTGTTCATAGAGATAGGGAAAGCCATGGCAATAAAGACCCACAAACAGTATATGAGCATCAGATACTTGCATCTGACAGGTAAACATATGGCCCTAGAGTGCAATACTAGGCTGTTGTCCCTAGGGAATACAGAAGGCTATCCACAGTGTATTTGGCGTCTGCCTCCGCAGTACAGTAGGCCACTGTGCCTGTGCAAAGTTAATGCATAGATATGCTCTCCCCTGTTCTGATGGATAGTAACAGATGTACATACCTCTTCGTACATAATGATGTCAGCACACTATACATATGTCAGGAGCACAAATGATACCCAGTAAGTTGAATAGTGCGCTCTGCTACTGCATCTCTCGCAAGTGTCATAACATAGTTAGGTAGGGGTTTGAATCCTGCAAGTGCTCAGTGTGTGTGTGAATGTGTGTGGGAGAGTCGTGTGTGTGCAATTCCATGTGTAAAGAGAAATGTTCCTTTTGGCAACTAGTACAACACAACACATGCTGCATATTCCACTGTCTAAACACTGATGATGTCAGCACCCTATAAGTATAGAAGGAGAAAGCAATCCTCCCAGTAATACAAATAGCGTGCTCTGCAACTGCGTCTCTCACAAGTGTCAAAACATAGTTAGGTAGGGGTTTGAATCCTGCAAGTGCTCAGTGTGTGTGTGTGTGAATGTGTGAGGGGGAGTAGTGTGTGTGCGATTCCGCGTGTAAGAGAAATGTTCCTTTTGGCAACTAGTACAACACAACACATGCTGCATATTCCACTGTCTAAACACTGATGATGTCATCACCCTATAAGTACAGCAGGAGGAAGCAAGCCTCCCAGTAATGCAAATAGCACACGCTGCTACTGCGTTTCTCACAAGTGACATAACATAGTTAGGTAGGGGTTTGTATCCTACAAACGTCATGTGTGTTTTTGTCACACAGTTTGTCCATGTGTGTGGGGTGTTGTTCCCAATATTGCATGACATACATTATATCAGTAATGTCAATGCACACATGATGTATATGTGTGCCACCTACACATATGTACCTGTGAACTTCAATAGTTCCAATGTCCGAAGCCTGCCTCATGTGAATACATGGAATATGCATTAGACAACTGTATGACTGCGGTGTTCTGTGCAGGGGCTGCATGTGGTATGTGAATATACAGTGTGAGGTGTAGATGGTGTCATCCCACCAGCGAGGGATACACGACTGGTCTGGAGCATATAGTCCACATGTTGGTGATGAACAGGTGCAGTATGTTGTCACCTCTTGTGGGAGTGGTAACAAGTTGTTCCATAGCAATGCAGGGAATGAATGCTAAGAACCCTTCAGATAGGGTCTTGGAGCTAGAGTAATGCTCACACTATGTTTGGGTAGTTGCAGTCCACCCATATAATGGTGTTTGTAGAGACAGTCATATTCCCAGTATTGTCAGGAAGGCCAAGTGGGTTTCCTGGGTATGGGAGGGTGGTGTGTGCCAGGCTATGAACCTGAAGGCAGTCTAACCCACTGTTAGTTGCACATGGATAGGCTCTGATGCTTTGTGCTGTGCCACCAACCTGGGGGTGTGTGTATCTGAGGTGTCTTTGGATACATCCCCCCTGGTCTGGTTTGGAGCATGTGTAGGGGACGACAAGCATGGTATGAGGTATGACCTGGCAGTGATGGTGTGCACCTGGGAGCCTTGTACCAGGAGTCTGTTACTGCATGGATATTGCTGTACCCCATGCTAAGGACAGTTTCCACTGCATGCATCTTGAGGTTTACACTGCTGCTGTTGAGTAGCATTACTATTAGTGTCCTCTCCCGTGTGATACCTGTGTAGGTGGCTATGTAATGTCAGCCTTGCATACAAAGGCACTATGTGTGTAGCAACAGCCTCTGCCAATATACAACGGCCCATGGGTGACAGGTGCAAGCTGTCCCTAGCAAAGCAATGTGGCTTGTCCAGCATGTAATCCCACGCTGACAGGCATTGGATCCCCTTTGAATGTCACCGAAACTGATCATCCTGTCTACATATTTTGGCAGCATTCTTGGTGAGGGTAAGATGCTACTCAAGGTCAGGGTTAAATCAGCCTGCTTCACAAGCTCAGAGAGCCCCTCTATGTCCCCTAACATGTAGTCCAGGGAGGTGCGTCACAGGTCATGCACACTGGCACAGACAATGACTGAGTCATATTTTTACATGCCTTGGATTGACCTGTATGCTTGTGTTATGTGGTGGATCATAGTGCCCGACGGGCATCTCAGCATGACCTTCACCTTGTTCAGCCTGGTGAGCAGGACTTCAGTGTACCTGACGATAGAGGTACCTCACACAACTGTAGCAGGCGTGTTGTCAAGCCGTATGGCCTGTGACTGTTTGGCACACAGGCTTTGTGAGCTATGTGTTGTACGTGCTCTGCTCTGGCTTAACATTTGCTTGTGTGTCTGCTTTTCAGGTGTCAGCTGCTCAGGCAGGATGCTATTCTGTGAGTCCAAGAATGTACCTGTGTGTTTCTGTGTTTGGATTGCGGTCGTGGCAGGTCTATGGGAGACTGGTACTGTATTCACTGTAGTATCCCACTCCACCTGACAGGGTATGTCAGTACTGAGTTAACAGAGCTTAGCCCCCAGTTTGGCTATGTGGTTGCATCTCTCACATGTGTTGTAAGTGTATGGGAAGAGGAGAGGGTTGTCTGTGTACATGAGGCAGCTGTAACATTGCCACATGACTCACAGATTCACCAACTGGACCAGAGAGTAGATTGACAGGTGACCTTTGCACATGCTACCATAGCATTGTGAATCCCATACTAAGTAACGAGACATAGGGCCAATGGGGAACAAGGTACTCAAGGTGAGTATGTGAGGGTGTAGTGCTCCTGATTTGTTAGTGCTGGCATATATGAATGCTGTCTTGAGCAAATGCGAGGTAAGTCATATGCAATGTGTTACAGGCAACCTACATGCAAACAGGACAAACAGTGACGTTCTGTCAAGTGAGACATGGACATCAGTACAGTAAGCAATACAGAGGCAATGTAAATCTGCACTGCAGGTGGAATCAGTGTTAACAAGCAAACATGCATACAAACATAGCTACAGTCAGCAGGCCTGTATGTAGACTATGCTACAACAAACAAGGTGTATGACTTCCAGTAGCTAACAGTGCATATATGCAGGCACTATAAGCCTGTACCCAGACATTCACAGGTCAGACGGGCTGGGTCCAGCCCCATCCCCCACAAGTGTATAGACCATGTACCTTTGTAATGTTGAATAACTGGCCTGATACCCAAGTGCTCATACCTGTAATAATACACATTTCAAATAACAGACACTGAGCCCTCACTCAGCAGTTCCAGACTTAGTATGATGTATGCTACCTGTCCTGGCACCACAGTATCCTTGACATGTATGGAGACTCTCACCACTGTCATAGTTAGTTCTCTGTTGTGGTGCTGTCATGCATGGTATGAGGTGTGACCTTGAAGTGCTATTGTGCTCTTGTGAGTCTTGAACCTGTTGTGTATTACTGCACAGATATCAACAACCTCAAACATCCTCATTGCAGAGTTGAGTGTGGACAGCATGCAACTCGCAGTTGACATGACCATCATTTTCGTATCCCCTGTGCTACCTATGTAGGTGGCCATCTCCTGACAGCCTCACCACCAGTATGCAAAGATGTGCAGACAGTACACTATGGTAATTATTATGGGTGTACAAAACAATACAATGACATTCATACTGTAACTGCATCACGCATGCTGGGATATACACACAATGATATCATTACACTGTACTGTTGTCAACATTATACTATTACAACACTTCTATGTAGTCACCCTGTGCATCAGCACCATGTTAACCTGTTCTTGCACCGATGTTACAGATTGCAGGAGGTGGCACAGTTTCATCATATGCACAGGGTGTGTACTTGGTATGCCTGAGTCTGCCACTGATACAACCAATTGACATGTCTTTGTGTGTGTGTGTTTGTGAGGGGCAGCAGTACAAGATGGGGCAATGTTGACGCAGTGTGTGCGTGTATGCGGTAGCCCTAGGTGTTATCAATTTGCATGTGTGTATGCATGCACACAGTCCCACCTCATGGTTGCCATATACAGGTGTTTGTGGACAGCCACAGACTGTACCTGCCAGGTCATACAGATCACTGTCTGTGGCCACGGACACGGTACCTGTGCCTGGCAGGGGTGCTACGGACCGTATCAGGTACTAAGCCAGACTGGGTACTGTCATCAGAAGCAGGTGGTTGGTGACTGGAGACAGGTCCCTGTTGGGACTGTCCAGAGCCACGTGCACGTGGTCTCCTGGGGCGGTCTGATGACAGCACAGACCCAGCATTGCTGGGGCTGCTGCTGGCACTATGTGAGCGGCCGTGGGCCTGTTGTCATCCGCAACGGCTGCCAGCTGCTGCTGTTGCTGGCATACGGCCACATCGATGCCTCAACCATCCACCATTGCTCTGGCTCATGGACATGTAGTTGTGGTCTGTCAATGACCTCGGTGAAGTTACGGATGGCAGCCACAACATCATGCATACTGTCACTCATAGCTGTGCAGCATGCTCTCAGCTCCCTCAGACCCTGTCTGGTGTACCGTTCCATACGTGATTGTGCCTGCATTACAGCCCGAAACATAACTGAGGTTGAAAGACCTCTGTGGACATGTCTGACAGGGGTGGTATGCCCACGGATGCTCCCACGAGAACCCCTGGATGTCTGCCTGTGTGATACCATGTCAGGACCCTGGCCATGGCTGCTGTGTGGGGATGCATGTGCCACCGATACCACATTACCCTGGTCAATGCCCACTGTATCCTGTCCTTCACCTAGGGACATTGGTGACAAAGGATGTATTGGCAGGATGACTGTGCGCATTGATGGGGTCGACAGCTGTGTACAGTCAATTGGCTGACCAATGACGGACTCTGGCACACCTCCCTGTGCCATTACACAGGTATCATCATTATCACTATCCACAGCAGATGATTCAGGTTCCCTGCTGCACAACACCAGAGCAGCACCAGAACCTGTGGGAGTAAGACAGGAAACACAGTTTACAATGTGTACACAATGTCACCACTGATACACACATGCACACATGGGCACATGGGCACATGCACACATGGGTACATGCACACATGCACACATGCGCACATGCGCACATGCACACATGGGCACATGCACACATGCACACATGCACACATGGGCACATGCACACATGGGCACATGCACACATGCACACATGCACACTCCTCAGTATATGAGATATCAACACACAGACACAAACACACCTGCAATCAAACACATAGCACTACTGCTTCAGCCTATTATTACTATTAGTATCAAGAGTACTGAAGGTAATGTTATTACACGCTCACCAGCATGGATAGGCTGCCTTGCTGTTACACCAGAGGGAACTGCAGAAATGAGAAATTTATTGTCAGTGGGCACAACTGTGCCATTGATACTGTGATTATGATACAGTTCAGTAGTGCAACAGTTAGCTTCCACAGGTCTACTGCTGATATTGAGAATATCACTCTTGCACAATAATTACCACGATTACAGCTACAAACCAAGGACACACCTCACACATGCATAACCTAACAGTGTACAGAACGGTCAACTATACACATGGCATGTTACCTGCATGCTCCGTGTCCTGCTGCTGGGTGGCTCCAGCCTCCATCATTACACATGTATGCTGCTGCTGTTGCTGTTGGGCTGGAGCCACAACACTTAGGAGTAGTCCCTCCAATCTGGTGAGGTGAGAGCCACCCCACCACCTGTGGCAAGCTGCTGCCTGTGGAAATCCGATGCACGCTGATGGACATTTCTAATTAAATCACTGCAGTGATGGTGTACCTGCTCATATGCCCAGTTATGTGTGCCTATGTCATTTACCCGACAGACCAGATCTTGCCACAGTGCAGCCCTCTCCTGCTGGTTCTGGCTGGTGCAGGAAAAGAGTTTTGCAAAATCCCGCACCAGGCTCTGCTGTATCTCTTCCTCCTCCGCAGCGGAATACACAGGGTTTCGCTGCTGAAATTTAGCCCTGAAAAGGAGAAGGAAAATATGTCAGCAATATCTGTCAGCAAACTATGGCACACATAATACACATGATACTCGACTGTAGTGATGTAACCTAACCACCATATATAGCATCTGTCTGTCTATTGGGGGATACACATGTAAATGACCAGATAACAGTGCTCACCTGACAACTGTGCAACAGTACTTGGCACACTCCATATGACAGACTAGTATACTGCAGCAGTCAGCACACGGGTTCAGGTCCAATGCACAACCTCACACTGGGGGTTTGTATCACGGTACTGTATGGGGAACATTATCAACCCATGCACTGCATGCAATGCATGTTACATATTTCACTGGTAATGCACAGTACTCTTACTTGCCATAACTCTACCTACACCACAGGGACATACAGGGTAACACAGCACAACATATGGCAATGTAGTATGTGTTGATCGCAATACCTAACACATCTGTCTCTGGCCTCACACCAAGGACACACACTACCATGACAGACAGACAGTCATGGTGAGCAATCACACCAGTACATAACATGCACCCAGTCACTGGCACACTCATTCCACCTCACATATTTGGTTTGCAATGTGTTCATGGGTGTGCATTGTGTCTTAGGTAGGTAGTATGATTTTGGCCCTGGTCCTACAGCAGCATACTGTTATGCTACCCTGTCCCTTGTGACACATGTGTTATGATCGTACCTGCTCCTTACAAACAGTTACACAGGGTGACTCATATGGCATATTACCTATCTGCATAACATTCAGCAGGGGTATGTCTGACATCTACTCATGGGGAGCCTTGCTTCTTACTTCTGTGTGGTTTACTCCAGGGTATGTCATATCTGTGGGTAGGGATGTGTACCTCCACCGTGTGCTCTATATTGCAGTGACAAGGACAACAGACATAGGTAATTTGTGTTGTGGATGTTGGAGGTGTTACCATGGTTGTTGGACAACTGTCATGGGTGTGACCGAACTATGTATATCCAGCAGTGGTAACCTCTATGTAGGTAGTCTGTGTGCGCTCTGTGGTCTTGTCAGTCACTCTGCATAGGTAATGTGTTTGAGTGCATTGACACAGTTACTTGCGTATGTCTGTGTCCTTCTCCATATCTGTAGCTGTCATGGGAGGTACATACCGTGTAGGACATTGTGGGGTGTAGAGGGGTACAGTGACCTACATGTCCATAGCTGACACACCATGTCTGCTGACACATTCCATGTACAGGTATTACAGGACTAGTGTGCCACTGTGTATATCAATGGGGAGCCTATTGTACACTTGTTGCCCCTGTTCCCCCCTGACACATGCAGTGGTGGGCAGGCATGCACATATGTGGTGGTTACTGGTGTCAGTGTTTTGGAATGGTGTATGGTACTCCAATATCCACAATGGTGTTCACTCCATGCCACTATCACCAGGCCCCTGTTGCAATACATCTGCACACATGTGCCTCACTCAGTATATATATATATATATATATATATATATATATATATATATATATATATATATATATATATATATATATATATATATATATATATATATATGTTTGTATATATATATATATATATATATATATATATATATATCTCATATGTATATATAGATATATACATATAGATGTGGGGAGAAAGGGGGAGAGAGAGAGCGAGAGACAGGGGGAGAGTGAGAGGGGGTGGGACTGAGAGAGAGAGAGATAGTCATATTCAGGCATATCTGTTGTCAGTCAGATCTGTCTGTCTATGTTTCTACATATATCTATATATGTATGTGTGTATTACATATATCTGTACGTACATATTCTATCAATCTCGATGTCTGTGCAGTAAGTGAAACCTGGTTCAAGGCTCCTGAGAGCACACCAGCAGTGCCAGGCTATACCTCGTATCATGCTTTTTGGCCCCAAAACTCGGGCCAAAACAAAAAGGGAGGGGGAGTGTCCATATTCATGAGGGACACCCACACCTCCAGGTTAGTGGCAACACATGAAGCATCAGAGACCATCCAGGTGCAAATAACCGTAGGCAAACCTGCTATACAACTAGTAGCATGTTACAGACCACCCTCCCAATCTCAGGAACCACAGTCAGCCTTCCTGAAGACATTGGATGATATGAATGTCCCACCACACACCATCATAGTGGGAGACTTCAACTACCCTAACATACCCTGGGTGCATTATTCTAGCCCAAACACCCTAGCCCAACGGTTCCCAGAATTCACTAAGTCAAATGCAATCGAACAGCTAGTCACCTCTCCCACAAGGGGAGATAATATACTAGACCTGATCATCACAAACATGAGGACAATGTGCTACACACCAGAAGTATACCCCTCACTAGTCACATCTGACCACAAACTAATCACCCTGGATATACATATCCCACCTCCCCCACAACACAAAAGACTACAGTGAGAAACCTCTCAAATGCCGACTTTACACTTCTTAAAACTGAGTTGGTATCCCTTAAGCCCACTGGGACAGTGGAAACCACATCCCACAATGCAGACTCCTTCACAAATGCTTTCTACGGGCATCTCCAAGAATGCATGGATCATGCAATCCCAAATAAAACCAAGACCCTCTCCACCAAGGGCAAGCATCCTGTCTGGTGGACCCCAGCCATGCACAAATTCTATAACAACAGAAGGTAGCTACTGCACGACAGAGCAGAATTCCATAAAGGTAAGGCATCTCTGATCAGCACTAGTAGAAAGCTACGTTCTCTCAAACAAACATGCAAGGCCAACAGTGAGAGGAAAATCGCTATGGACACTACAGATATCCACAAGGCCTTCTTCTGCTATGTTAGACACCTGGGTGGAAACCCTCAGATATATTCAGAGTTAGTTCACAGTGACAAAAACTACACTGAACACACAGATATTGGCAACATTCTGGCAGACAGGTTCAGTGCAGATTTCTCCCCTTACTTATCCCAGCTGACTGTAACCTCCCTGTCATCTCAGATGTCCAGCTGAGAACTGCCCTCAGCAAAGCTATAAACACAGCATCAATGGGACCCGACGGTATCGCAGGTTGCGTGCTACATGAACTCCAAGAGGAGCTAAACCTGCACATAAAATGCTATTTAACCATAGCCTTACTACAGCATATGTACCTGGACACTGGCATACAGCAACAGTAGTCCCACTCCACAAAGGAGGCACCTCTACAGACCCTGGTAACTACCACACCATAAGCTTAACCAGCCTGGTCTGCAACGCTATGGAAAGAATCATTATGGAACTCATACACAGAGACATTGGGGACTTACAGACACTTGATCCCACCCAGTTCGGCTTTGTAGAGGGCAGATCCTGCCTTTTGAACCTGGTTGACCTTTTCAAAACAGTCACTAGAGCCATTGACGAGGGCACAGCAGTCCATACAGCCTACCTGGACTTGGCTAAAGCTTTCGACACAATACCCCACTCTGGCATCATAGACATGCTCAACAGCTTAAATGTAAATCCATATGTCACAAGATGGGTTGCAAACAGGCTAACGGATAGAAACCCTAAAGTCATAATCACTGGTGCCATGTCAGACTCACAGCCAGTTACAAGTGGTGTCCCACAGGGCTCTGTCCTGGGACCCCTCATGTTTGGCATTTATTTCTCAGATGTGGAAGCAAACATGGGAGGGTAGTGGCTGACAATGTTCAAAGATGACTGCATACTAGGCGCCATAGTCGATACACCAGCTAACACATACATCCTACAGGAAGGCCTCACTGAAACCAACAACTGTTGCCAGAGTCATGGCCTTAAACTGCATGCCAAATAATGTATAGTCATACCCTTTGGGAAAGACAAGGTACCCACATATTATCACATAGACAGTAACCCACTGAGTACAGACAAAGTAATCAGAGACCTGGGGACACAAATCGATACTGACCTCTCATTTAACACCCACATTGCCAAAGTGGTTGTGTAGACTGCCTACCTTGCCCACCTTATCATGAAGGCATTCACATCCAGATCAAAGGAGGTCATTGTACCCCTATACTCCTCCCTTATCAGACCCATGACTGTGTACTATGCCTCATTTGGTATGTACCTCACCTGGCACTTGCAACAGCTAGGGGGACCCCATAAGTACCTCACCAGGTGGATCAAGAGTCTCCAACAAATGTCATATGCTGCCAGACTGAAGAAACTCCAGCTCTATTCCATAGCATACTTAGAGGTGATGTGTTCCTGACATGCAAGGCCATGTCCAATCAGGAATTGATGGACATGTTCCACCTCATAAAATCCAAATCCATCAGAACCACAAGAGCTACAGATTTAAACCTCAGCACAAATATGAATAGGACATGCTGTAGGGACAGATCCATAACTCAGAGGGTTCCCATACTTTGGAACAGGATTCCAGTTCATGTTAGGCAGAGACCCTCACTGACTCTCTTCATGTGAATTCTTGACGAGTGGATGGGAGATCATAGGTTTACACCAGGGGTCATCTCTGTGTCACTACTAGACAGAGGCACAGTAAACTAATGCTATTATGTAAGGGGGTCTTCACTGTATCACTACTATACAGAGGCGCAATTTTCTAAATCTATTCTGTACACTGTCTGCAGATAGCCTAGTACTAAACTATGACACTGTGAAACTATATATGTCTATGTATTTCTACATCCCTCTCTATCTATGTATACACATATGCATATTTTATATATATATATATATATATATATATATATATATATATATATATACATGCATATCTCAATATACATGCGTATACACATGATATATATATATATATATATATATATATATATATATATATATATATATATATATATATATATATATATATATATATATATACTCCTTTTTAGTTCCACATATGTATACACACAGTAATGTACTGATGAACGTCCATTACTGTACAACCTACTTGTACATTGCACTACAACCTACATTGCTATGTACACATAGCTACCTTCACATACATATGTATGCCTTCAGTGACAGTTGCAGTATGTCCCCAGCCCTATGCACATCTTCATATACATAGATACAGACCAATAACACATCTGGAGGGTTCACAGTATGTAGACTATTATACTAGTACTTTACATTACCTGTGTTTGTTGCAGCTGATTGCGTAGGCTTGCAGTTACTTGGCCTGCTGTCAACCTCTTTGTTTTGCTGTTACTGTTTTTTTAATTTTCTTTCTTTCTTTCTCTTTCTTTCTCTCTCTCTCTCTCTCTCTCTCTCTCTGTCTCTACCTCCAGAGGGTGCAATGAAAGTATCGCATGTGTGGACTGGGTGAACAGGATGCTTTTGTAGGTATCTGCACATGTCCATGTGATGGCCTCTGCACCAATTGTTAGCCAGCATTTACTAATTGCATGCAGCCTGTTGTGTAGTGATTGCAGTTCTCTCTGTGATTTCAGGACAGTGCTATAAAAAGGTCTGAAGGTAGGCATAGCCCTTTCAGATTATCAGGGTGGGGACCGTGCTGGTTTGCTGTGGACACTGTTCTGTGAGTGTAAGGGTTGGTATGTCTCTCATATTTCAGGCTGTGTTGTAGACACTGCAATGCATGTTGTTCTGTAAGCTGAGTATTCCTTCCTCCAGTGTCCTCTTCTCCATGTGTATGTAAACTGACACCTATGACTAGTAATACTGTGTATATGGGTGTGTGTGCTTTCCTGTGGGGATTGTGGTGTAACTGGTATATAGCAGTGGCTCTTGCAATCTGTTGCTATGACTTCAATATTTGGCCTTTACATTCACTCCTTGTATGCCTGCTAGGTGTCTTTCCTGTAATGTGTTGCTATGGCTTTCCTATTTTCCATTTACATTCACAGCTTGTAATGCTTGCTATATCTGTTTGGGCAGCAATTCCCTATGTGTTTGTTGTGGTAGGGTGTTACTGCATGCAGTGTGGTCTGGCCATGGTGTGGGCCTTGACACTTACAAGGGTGTTTGATCATGCTGCTAAGCAGGCCTCAGATACTCTCAGGTGCATCTTTTATCAGCCTCATGGAATTGTACACATCAATGGGATACTCCAATGAAATATTCTGATATTCTGCAGTTGTGACTGTGGGTTATTTCGAGCATATGTATTACTACACCATTTGTGACGTGCATGTGGTGCATACTTTCAGTAATTCATAGTTACCATTGCATGTGTAGTTACACCTTTCTGCCTACTGTTAGTACATTTCACAGGGTGTCAGTGGGGCACAGTTCACATTTGTTTTCACATCAGGGACATCCCTGTAACTCAGTCACAGTTGCTATGTCTGGGCTCTTAACTATTCAACTATGGCAGTGTTTATCCTGCTTTGAGTATGTGTGTGGCTTGCCAGATGCTACTGTGACATTATTACCTACTAGCTACCAACTAGCATGGCTGTTTCTCACCACACAGTACTATTTTACAAATCCACTAGATTATACATGACATGCTTTGTGTACTAGACTTGCTATATTCCCTTTACATTAATTCCTACAATTTTATGATATATTTGTTTCAGCACAATGTTCTTGTATAGCAGTCATGGCTTAGTGGTAAGTCATGCAGACTAGTGTTTCCAAAGTCCTGGGTTCGAGGCTGACAGAGATATTTTATTTTGCTGCTGAGAAAACTACAGGACTTGTCATTCAGATTGACTAAGGCACTTTTAAGCAGTTGTAAGCGGGTTAGCTCTGGTTTGCGTGGAGGTCACACATGCACACTGCCGCTTAGCTTTGCACACACACGCTTAGCTAAGTGCACAGAAGCGCACTCCCACTTACTACTGCTTAAATGTGCTTACTGTCGCGCACACCCGCGCTAATTTCTTTTAAAGAAAAGAAAATGGCGAGATAGGAAAGTGGTGAAAAAGGGGGCACAAAGAGGATAGGACAGTAGGAAAACAAGCTCGGGTTTTGCAGGAGGGATGTAGGAAAGGCCCATAGCTGCCCATTTCTTCGTCAGCAACAGCTGTGCATATGTTTGTAATTTGGTGTGAAATTTGATATCTTCCACCCATGAGAGAGGTGTGAGGACAACAATATTTGTTATACAGCCAATTGTAATTGCCAGTTTACATGTCCAGCAGACAATTGAAGGGGACGGATGTTTGGATATCTCGAGCCCATGAGCCACAGATGGCAACAGTGGGACTGAGATCCCCACCCATGGGCAGTTGCCACTGTGCCTTCACTGCCCAGGACAGGGCTGTGCTGGGGGCTGTGTAGGATGGGCAGCAAGCACACCCATGAGTTGTGCCACCCATGCCTCAAGCTGGTGTAGGGGCCCAAGCACAGCGTGCCTGATCTCCCTAAGCACCACAGTCCGGACACTACGGAGGGTGAGTGGATGTTCTCCTCCGGCCACGCTTGCAGAGGGGGGGCGAGCCCCATCCCCTGCAGCACTTCCACCTGTAGGTGGCACAGGGCCACTGGAGGAGGGTCCGGCCTGGGCACTACTGCCAGGTGCACTCGCCAGCTGAGGTGGGAGAGGTGGGTCCGCTGGAACCCGCCTTCCCTGTTGTCCTATGTTTTGCATTATTTAATGACAGTTTGGGTTAATAACGTGCAATACCATTCACAATTAGTTGTAACAGCATGCATTAGTATTCCCATTAACCAAACACCCATAAATTCAAGCCATTGAACAGCAAGCATAACACATGCATAATTTGAACAACAACACACAATCCAATAACATGCAGGGTTGATTGATGGCAGCAGGCCATCAGGTTTGGATGTATGAACAGGTCACATGCATCAACGTACATGCAAATATGTATGAACCAACAGGACAATTGTCCAGGGGAGTTAATTGTGAATACACATACCCATTTCACGTGGAATGGATTATTTGTGGTTATAGGGTAGGGTGAAGAAATATTTCATTAACAACTTCAAATACCTATACATATGCTGTGCATTTCTACTAGCTGCAGATATATACATACTACAGGTCTGACTACAGTTTCCTATGTGTAAACTTATGCATGTTGGTGATAGGAATGTTACTGCTACATCAATATACATTTCATTTTTATTCATACACATTCATATCTGGCTCTGTTCAGCTACATCATCCTGCTACATTTGCTTTATATGGCTCTAGACAACTGTAGATGTTTGGTATTTCATACAACCATACTATCTGCATATTGCAAACTGAGAGCAACATATCCAAATTGTGGGACACACATTCCAGCTTCAGTACTTTATTCCACACATTTCGCTGTTTGGTTGTGCCTGTCACATTCATTTCATTCTGTACTGACTGCAGTATACTTTATTCAGGAGTTATTACAACTTTATTGGTGGATTCATACCTCTTTCTCACACTCTCACTTGTTTTATTTTTACAATTCAGGATGGTACTTAATTCTAGGCTTTATTGACATGTTTTACGTGGTTATAACAATCCTTTCCAACAGTCTCACTTGTGTCATGTTTCAGAATTTAAACGTGGATATATTTCACACATGTGTTTTACTCAGCTTGTGTAGCTGTAATTTTCAGCCTGCTGCAGGTTATGTACTATATTATTACAGGTGGAACATCTTTATTTCAGACTTGTTTCATTTTTATTTTTGGATTACAGGCTGCATCACACTTATGTAATCACACAGTACTAGCAGAATCTCTCTTACACTGTTTACTTACACTTTATATTAATGGGTGACTACACTGCACTCTTTTGCAAGCTGTCATACTTATATTTTTTAACAGTTACAGGGAGAGAATTACTAACCTGCCTGGTGGCGCAACCGCACAAGCCTATCAGCATAGGCTCGACGATTCACGGAACGGACACCTGCAGCTGCAATATAAAAGAAGAAATATTGGAATACACATCTCCATAATATCAGCTAGGTTAACTTTCTACATAAATAATTACATGTAACTTACTCAGTAGTGGGGCATTGGGCATTTGCCAGGCCTCCTGGATCCAACGGTTCAGTTGGTCTGCTTCCATCGCTTCAGGTTCGCATGGTGGTGACGGACCTGTTTACCAGTCCTTGGTATTCCTGTGGCACTGGTGAGATCATGTGTCAACCGGTCCCACGCCTCAGCCTTATATGCTCCCCACAGGACCTGGCCTTGCATGAGTTGGGCCTCATGATCATGGACGAGGAGCCAAACCATATATTTGGACTCCTCAATGCCCTACCTCTGTACTCGGAAGCAACTACCCTCTCCTACACCTGCCATCCTGACTGCAAATCGGTTCCACAATCAGTTATGCTGTGTATTCCCGCCTATGGGGCTTATATATGCCATTTTTCCCACACTTATCTGTGATTGGCCATTTTGGAAATGTATCAGCTTCACAAAACCTGCTTTGTCATGCTTCTCTTTCCATTCATTCCTATATATATGCTATTACTGCATTTGTAAGAGCAACTGTCATGGCTTAATGGTTCAGTACTTTGACTATGGTGCATGGTATCCTGAGTTCAAGCCTGGCCATTGCTTTTTATATTTTATGACTGTCTACACAGGCTAGTAGGTGTGTCTGTGTAATAGCAGTTTTGATACAGCTTGCTCAACGTTGCCCGTCGGTTAGCTTGTCGGTGCGGTGCGCAGCTCCGCGCAAACAGGTTACGCTGGTTTACACGTCATTTGGCTGTCAGCAAGCAAATTACGCTCAGCTCAGCTACGGGCACACAGTTTCAGCGTGTTAACATGCTGCTCAACCCCAGGCACTCATTTTACACCTGTTAAACCACTGCTCACCTACGGGCAGATATACTCAGCTTGTTAGAGTGTAGCTCAGCTATAGGCACTTCTGACATTTTTTTTTTATCACACATTTCTTCAAAATACATGGCCCATTTCATTACATTTTACATAAAATATAATTTTATATATGTACATATATGTCAGGGAATTGTTTCGTGCTTATTTTATTAAAAATAAAAATTGATGTTGTGGGGGCTCGAACCATGACTGCCTCCTCTTCAGCCGACGTCTCTACCGCTACACTATTGCTTCTTGGTGTACTTTGCATATTTAGATCTTATATGCTTTTCCACTGACTGCTAACTGTGGCTAAGCGACGGGCATGCCCGCGCAAACGAGTGCAATCACAGGCAAACATCTTTTAAACTTATAAAAAAAATATAACATGTTCATTTTTACATTTTATGTTTATAGTCTGTGGGGGCATGTGTTGTGTTGTGTTTATTGACATTTACGCGGACTCTGTTGTGGGGGTTTACTTTCGGGACTGTTACTCTTCTGGGGGCATGTCCGTTTGCAGGGCTAGCCCTACGGACATGCCCCCTACTTTCTTACATGGACCGTGTTAGCCTTGGGTGTGAGTCAGCATGCCCTCATGAATATGCATGGCATGCTGATATCACACCGTTTAACTGCAGCCTCCGTGTAAGACTTGTAACTCTTACATGGAGGCTTCGTGAATCCTGCCCAATGTCTTTGAAGCATGATTTGTTATGGATTTAAATATCACATTTTCTTAGGTAGGTCAAAGTTATACATCCAGGTCACATGCATTCATCCTGTGGGCTAACGTGGGTGTTTGTGCATTTGCTCTATATCCTCTGTTGTCTACCAAACAGTTTAACCTTTCAAATACTAATATGATTTTATAAAATTTAATTTTAATGAGCGTCATTAATAATCCCTGGCATGAAATGTACTTAATCTATCTTGGTAAGCTGGTTTCTCATCAACCTTTACTAACAGAATTGATTGTAAGCAGTAGATTAGGTGTGTACTTCCTTTGTTTTTCTTCCTTGAATGAATTATTGCTTGCACCTATGCTTGAGGTTTATTTCACAATGTTTCACATACTACGTGACATGTTGTAAATTGCAGCAGTATTCGCCATTATCCAGAATAGCAATTAATAAGTTATTATAAATTTGTTGTCTTCTTCTGCAGGATGGGGGGTATAGGTAGGCTGGTGTTACTAAGCATTTTGAATGTATATACTGTGGTGTTAAATGTAATGACTTCTTCAAACAGCTTGGTGTTGTTGATGCACCTATCTTGGTAGTCCTAGCATTCACCTTATCTGTGGAAATCTACAAACTGTCAACAACAATATGCCATCTGTGTGTTGGTGTCTTCATACTGTGTACAACAAAATGTATAATGTGTAAAATTTGCATTATGTCAGCACTGTAAGCACGTTTTGTGTCTCCACACTTTCTCAGTGCTGTACAGTCTTGCGACTTTGGCAAGAATTGGACTTTCACTGAGGAGAGGATGCCTTCAGATGTATGCATGTAATATCTTAGTAGGTCTACCTTGTCCATGCATTTCTTAAATTTCCAGTTGCTTGACATGTCATGGTTGTTCACAACTTGTCTGCAAAATGATATATGCTTTACTTGAACTATGGCATGTGGATGTCAGGTGTGTGCCATTACTACTGACAAGAGCTACATTACAAAAGTCTATTTTGTTTGAACACCATATGTAATGAACAGTTTACATATGTAACATGGTTAACATAGTATGAATCTAATGGATTGTGTTATATGCATTAGTGGGTGAATGTCTATGAAGGTGAGTAATTTTTGTGTTTTCCTTTGCAGTCACATAGGTAGAGTTTGTGCAAGTTTTCAAAGTGCATAGATGTAATGCATAAAGTACAACATCAAAATTTGTGTTAGGTTTGTACATAAAATGTTACTGTCTGCTTTCTGTATCCAGTGTTTATATTTATCAGTAGTACTGACAAGCATTACAAGTACGCATGTGTTTTGCAGATGAGTGGTCCACATCACTGTCACAATAATTTTACTGGTCAAGAAAATGAGGTGATGATTGATGAACTATGTTAACATGGTCAGGCAGGATGACTCAATTTGGTGGAAGTGCACGTAGTAAGTTATTGAATGCAGAGTAAATGCTGATGGTCAACACAGTATGTTAGTAAAGGCTTGTTGTTGGTACACCAAAATGATTGTGCATTCCACATCACTTACACATAAGTACTGAGGAAATACCATAATTGCCAGCTCCATCTGATATACAGGAGTTTCTGGCATCACTACATCTGCAATCAAAAAATCAAGAGATCCCAGATGGGAGCAGTGAGTTTGATGTCCTCTATATGAATTCTTCTACTGGCATATCCAAGCACTGATATTATTCCTTATACACATAATTGAAATATCATTTATATTACAGCTATGGACTCTTCACGGTGTTATGACACCGCCAGCTGATGACAGACCAAGTAATGCTTTTCCCATGGTGGTTCAGCATCTTATTGATTTTCATATGCTGATTTACTGTTCACATATATTTAATTAAAGATCCTTTACATGCTGTGACATTGGTTACTTGCTTCCAGATATGAACACTTTCCACCCGATGTTCTTTTCAGGATTGTAAATGGCAGTTATGTGTGTTTTGATTTGTACAATGTCCGACTGCATTTCTTTTTCCATCATTATAGTTCATCCACATCCTGCATTCCTTCATGGCTCTTCCACTGACCCTGACACAGGGTATGATGTGGTGGAGAGAGACAGCCAGCCAGGGACACACAGGACACCACACTTGGGGTGCCACCATTTCAGTCTGTAGTGGACAGTCTATCTGGCAGGGAATTTGCTGCAGACCAGGGGGCAGTGAATCTAACTGTTAAACTGACCAAGGATCATCAGGTAATGGTGAATGTGAAGACATTGGTTACCTGTTCCTATGGGACTCAGACTGTGGTGCTGACATGGATACATATTGGAAATCAGATGTTCACTGATGGGCCCATTTGGGTAATCTTGGAAATGTGTAGACATATCTTTGAAAGTGTATACCTGTTGTTCCAGGTACATGAGCACTCATGAAACCATCATGACATGGACCCCTGACCATTTGCTTGGGCAACAGATTGAGTTGCATACCACATCCTGTATTGCAGGGCATTCTGGAGTACAAACATACTGAGTTCATGGCAATCCTTGCTTTAGAGTGAGGCAGTATGGAAACTGTTGAATTTTCTGTGAAGAAGTTTGTTTCAGCTGTACTAGTTTGTGCCAAGATAACTGCATGGGCCACTCATTACCTTACCCACTTTATGTATATGCTACCTGTAAGTAGGGTGGTGCATTACATTATCATGTGTTACTCCTGTAGCACTTAGTAATCTGTGATGTCTATGTTGCAGAGTGCATGTACAGCAGTTGCTGATTGTGCATGTACAGCAGCTGTTGATCAACATATGCACACTCAGACTGATGCTACAAAGATCACAACTTCCAGCATTGCTACATACAAGATATCACTACTTGAGGCCCAGCACAACAACATGGAGCTGAGTTTCCTTACATGGAAGGAATGACTGAAAAGACATTGTTAAGTGTCAATTTGGGCAACCTCATCCATGTTAATGCAACCATCTCAGTTCTCCCTGAGAGAGAGAGTGTGTGTGTGTGTGTGTGTGTATGTGTGTGCCTGGGTGAGTGTGTGTGTGTGTGTGTGTGTGTGTGTGTGTGTGTGTGTGTGTGTGTGTGTGTGTGTGTGCGTGTGTGTCTTTCAATGTGTGTGCATGTGTGTCTTTCAACCTTTCAATATGTGGTAGTGATCACAGATGTGCTGACAACAACAAATTGTGCATGTTTGTTCATAGGGACATAGGTACTTACTAGTCTATTGATCTGCAGGGATCTTAAGAAGCCTAGCCTTACATGCCCTGGTAGTTTTTTAGCCCTTATATTTTATGTAAGAATAACCAAGAGGTGGTAGAGTAGGTATTTTGGGGCATCTGCTTGTTTTGCCTATCTATTAGGGGCAAATGTGCTAAACAGGGCATGGATTTGTATTTTCTCACCAAGCTGTCCAAATTACATTTGAATAGAGTAAGATAAATACTTCATTTTAAGTGAAGAGGGAGGCAGTTCATAGAAGTATTTTCTATGATACATGCCTATTCGTTCACATGTCCTGTAAATGCTGCAAAAGAGATTGAAATCCCTTGAGATGGTGTTCACATTATCATTGGACTTACATTGTAAGAAATGATATGACTGTGGAATACTTGTGTGAACTGGAAATAACTGGAATAAACTGGAATAAGTCTGAAATGAATGTCTTTATTTGTTAATTATCCAAACCTGTGCTGAACAGGTCCCCATCTCTCCTTCATGGGATTTTTGTACCTTTCAGAATAAAGTCTGCAGACACTATAGTTTGGTTAAGAATCAAATCTTAATGTCTATAACTTCTGCACTCATTATACTGCCCCTAAATTCTGTACTCAGAAATGTACTGCCTCCAATAACAGTGATGATAATTATAGCCATAGTTTCTGCACTCATATTCTAATAATTATGCCCGCAGTTTCTGCACTCATATTCTGATCTTCCTGAATAATATTATTAATATTCTGGAATACTGACTTCTGCACTCATACTCAATTGTCTGTATTGCAATGACATCTTGCATGTCTATCCAAATGAACTGACTTAACTAACTGTGTCTAAATTGTCTACTAATAATACCAAAACCCTATAAATATCGACACACTTTAACCTTGGTTCCCAAGCCTTGTACCATACAAACAAAATGCATCTGTACTCAAGATACTGCACATTCTGTTCTTATTAGTATTCTTGACTCTAGGTTATTCTCAGCGACTGAATGTGCATTCATTGAAGCTGTATGCAAACTGTGAAGGCCTGCTTTCATATTGCCCAATAGGGGCAAATGTGCTAAACAGGGCATGGATTTGTATTTTCTCACCAAGCTGTCCAAATTACATTTGAATAGAGTAAGATAAATACTTCATTTTTAAGTGAAGAGGGAGGCAGTTCATAGAAGTATTTTCTATGATACATACCTATTCGTTCACATGTCCTGTAAATGCTGCAAAAGAGATTGAAATCCCTTGAGATGGTGTTCACATTATCATTGGACTTACATTGTAAGAAATGATATGACTGTGGAATACTTGTGTGAACTGGAAATAACTGGAATAAACTGGAATAAGTCTGAAATGAATGTCTTTATTTGTTAATTATCCAAACCTGTGCTGAACAGGTCCCCATCTCTCCTTCATGGGATTTTTGTACCTTTCAGAATAAAGTCTGCAGACACTATAGTTTGGTTAAGAATCAAATCTTAATGTCTATAACTTCTGCACTCATTATACTGCCCCTAAATTCTGTACTCAGAAATGTACTGCCTCCAATAACAGTGATGATAATTATATCCATAGTTTCTGCACTCATATTCTAATAATTATGCCCGCAGTTTCTGCACTCATATTCTGATCTTCCTGAATAATATTATTAATATTCTGGAATACTGACTTCTGCACTCATACTCAATTGTCTGTATTGCAATGACATCTTGCATGTCTATCCAAATGAACTGACTTAACTAACTGTGTCTAAAGTATCTACTAATAATACCAAAACCCTGTAAATATCGACACACTTCTTTAACCTTGGTTCCCAAGCCTTGTACCATACAAACAAAATGCATCTGTACTCAAGATACTGCACATTCTGTTCTTATTAGTATTCTTGACTCTAGGTTATTCTCAGCGACTGAATGTGCATTCATTGAAGCTGTATGCAAACTGTGAAGGCCTGCTTTCATTTGGCTGCATTCTAGACTCATGCAAAGTCAATATTGTATTTTTGTCTAACAAAATACATTTACATGGAACTTAATCTTACAACTCCTCCTGAAGATACCTGAACACACAGGTATCTATTCCTGTATTTACTTTAAAATATGAAAAATAAAATGAATACACAGCACTAACCTTACATTTTCAGGCCTATGCAAGGTCTATTCTAGTAACTGTATTTATTTAGGATTTATTATGTAACAATTCCCACTGCAATTACTGAAATGTGGTTTAGCTCTGTAATTACTTTATAAAAATATTAATATAGTAGTCATCTTTATCTGGTAAATAAACTTGCAATTTAAATTTTGACCACTAGGTGTAACTTGATCATTTACAGTCTGGATTGAAGTCTCTTAACTTTATGATTTAATTATAACTGAGCAATTATTTAACATGTTATTACTGGTAAACTTTCTTTTTTATACCTCTAATATATGTATCTTGAAGCATAATTACCATATACCGTATTAACTTTTTTTCTGTAAATCTTTAGCTAGATTTGTTGCTAATAATCCTGTCTATTTAGTTTTTTAACTTATATGTGTTGTAATAAATGTCTGCCTTTTAAATGTGTGTGTTAAATATCTATCTGCTGTAATAGTAGAATTATCTTTACTAAAACATATGCTTTACATATTTCAGATTTATACCTTTGCAACCCTGCCAGTGTCTTTATCTGTTGAATGTGTAGGTAATGTGCACTGTATTCTATAAATTAGTTAACAAATTAAGCCTGACCTGGTATGCCTTGAGTGTATTAAATAACTATTGCTACTTATTCTTTAGATACATTATCATAATAAGTCTGCTATAAATAATTCTTCCACTTTACCCTGATGACTGAATAATGTAACGTGTGATGTAATTGCATGTTGTAAACTGTCTAGTAATGCTGCTAGAAATGTATAACTGAGTATGAATGTTATAGTCTGAAATCTGCCAGAAATGTACTATACTGAACTCATGACTGAGTATGAATGCCATATTCTGAAACTTGACTGAAATTTACACTGAAGTGATAAATGTTATAGTCTTGAAACTAATTAATGAATACTAAAGGGATACCTTTCTTGGCAGTATTATCTGAACACAGATACAAACATAAACTGAAATCTGTTATTTGCTATATTTTGGAAACTAAACTATAAAAGCATAAACAGAAATTTGGTAAATGTATTCTGAAAACTAAACCATCACTACAGGAATACCTTTTTTTCAGTATAATTTGAATACATATAAAAGCATAAACTGAAATCTAATAAATGTTATTCTGGAAGATAAACTCTTAGTAAAAGAATTCCTTTTTTTCTGTCAGTATCATTTGAACACAGAAAAAAACATAAACTTAAAACTGCTACTGTTATACAATTCTCTAAAAACATAAAAACATTTGCATACTTGCTTTAACTCTAATTTGAAGAAATGCACATCTGTTGTATATACATGTTAACTTTAAAGAATTTAGATAACTGAAACTCATTTAAACAACATCAAGGAAAAAAAAACTTCTGGCTTTGTTGGTCTTGTCTTTCTGTAGATACTTGAGTTGTGCACCACAGCTCTTGCCAAGTGTAGGCCTTACTCTGCATTATCCCAGTCACTGCTGAGATATTCAAATGGCGGCCTTAAACTCCCAAGTTTCTCTTTTTATTTTTACACTTAAGCCTTCCAACACCCCCTTCTCATCTCCTATGTATGGTTGGGTGGGTGATATAATATTTTTCTTGACTGTATTTAAAACCAAATTTGAAATTATTCAAATATCCAAAACTGACAGCATCTCCTTTTGTAGCAATATCTGCAAATTACAAAATCAGCAGTATCTGGTCCTTAAAATGACATTTGCATATTTAACAATTACAGACTGGTAGCATTGCTTGTTGTCCTAACTTTGTTTACATTTTTGCATGAATAAACATATGCTCCTAAACAACTCTTGTAAGTCTGTAAAATGACTGATAATGTACTATAGCGAAATAGACTTATGTTACTGATAAATAAATTCTTGCAAGCCTGTAAATGAACTGATAATGTACTACAGTGAAATGGAAAGGCTGTAACTTCATTATTAAATCAAATGAAAACCTTAGTGGCATTGTTTTTCTCTGTCATAACCTCAAATGAAGCTAAAGTAGTGATTTGACACTGTATTAATATTTCAACATTTTTTGCATTTCTGCAACTTTATAAAATGAATCGTAACTGTCAGACTTTCTATGTTTACTATATCACCCTCAGTTCATAATTTACAAAATGTTTCTTAAGTGTGCAGGCCTCTGCCCACTGCCATTCATGTAATTGTTTTTTTTAGATTATGTCATTTAACTTTTTCAGTACTACTGCATGTTGCAAGAATTTATCATTACTGTCTAGAATGTTCTTGGATAAATAGTAAGAACTGTTACTGCATAAAACTGTCACTAATAATATTAAACTGATCTTTATCATACTGTCTTCAGTTCAGCTTGGTGAGCTAGCCTGTAATCTGATAACTCAGTTACATAGGTCTGTGCCTTTGGTTTGCTTTCTAAACTGCAATTTCTGCATGAAATATATACAGTCTTGATCTGTTTACATATACACATTTATTAGTATAGTTGAAGTATTCTGATTCTGGAACTTTACTTGTTTGCCCATTATACAAGTATGTGAGTTTTTTCCATATCCTAACACGAGATTTGAACCTGTGGCTTTAATGACTCATAATATTTATGCTTTCTTTTCTTGCATGGGATATGAATTTTTGACTGCACTGTCATTTTTAAAATGTAACATTGACTTTAAATTCTATATTCTGTAAACTAGCAAAACATCATTTAATATTTGTGAATGCTTTTCTGTCTCTGTCTGTATCAATTATTTATGCATTGCAAAACTTTACTACCATAACTCAAAAGTCTTAACAATGTATGCTAAACAAAACAACAACACAAAACATTAATTTGCCAGATATGTAACTGTAAACCCTTTATTCTGCAAATGAATGTGACTGTTATTTCTGGTATACCATACACATGTGCTTTCAGAATGGTAAAAACTGTTACCATTTTTCTTACCAACCATTCCCAGTCTGTCATAGCTTTTCTGAGGAAATAAATACTGTTTCTGAAAATGTGGTAACTTTACTGCCTGCCCTTCAGCTGTGGCAGCTGAACTGGAATGTATTTTATCTTATGGGCAGTGCAGTGGTGCAGCAGTTAGCATTGTCACCTTACAGCAAGAGATTTTCTGGTTCGATTCTTGGCTGGGGTGCCCTCTGTGTGGAGTCCACATGTTCTCTCTGCATTAAGGTGGGTTTCCTCCAGGTACTCCAATTTCCTCCCACATTCCAAAGACATGCATCTGGAGTGTTTCTCCCTGGGCATCTGTTGAAAATGAGCTTTATCCCAGTTAGACTTTCCCAGTAAACAAATGTTAAATAAATAAATATTTAACCAATGAATCTTCATGTTTTTGTTGTCATCAATTCTTCAAATTCTCTACATTTGCACAATCTACTGCACACCCATTATAACAAGTGTCATCTCTCTGCACTACTGTACATTCTGTAGCAGTTTTATTTTTCAACAAAATCTTGTTATAACATGTAACGCTGATGACATATCCATACCTAGTATGGAACTGTTACACTCAGAACTGCTTACTGCTATAACCCCTGACCCTTCAAATCCTGACATATCTGCACTTGTGTCCTCCAGTAGAGGTCTATTTGTATCTAAAGTTGATATATCTGTATTAATCAGGTCTTTGTTTATGCATAGAAGAATACATTCTGTGAACAGCTCTTCATCGACACTAAAACATCAAGTATGTATTTTAGTGAACAAGTACATTTTATGATAATGTTTACTTTATTAGACTGATCAAAATCTGCCCTCTGATCCCTCTTATCCCCCCTCAGTGCAATATTTGCACTGGCTTCTGAAAACAATAAGCAAGAATTTATAACATTCTGAATATCTATGTTTGAAATAACGTGAACTTGAGACATTACAAATGTTTGCTTTGCGTCTTGTCTGGAAATCTGCATGTTATGTACACTTAACTGCATTTATGTCTTTATCTGCAATGCTGTAACTTAACTCTGTATTTTCAATTACATGTGCTGTAGCATTTACACTAATTTTTGAAAACTATAAGCAAGAATTTATGTTGTTTAAGTCTGACAGAAACTTACTCGTTCTGTGAATTATAAGACAGTGCATCCATTGCAGTTTGTTTCTGTGATTTAACCATTTTGTGTCTAGAAAGATTTGATGTTCCTGAACTAATAATGTTGAAATTTAAATGAACAATTCTGGAACACAGTTTTTTAAACTGCTTTACTCAATTTCTAACTTTAAACTACACATTTATAGGTTTCTTTACGGGAGAAGTACTGTTTGACATTTATACAATTTATACACTACTGATGTATTTAAACTTTTCTGAGATTGACTGTCTGACTTAGCTTAGGACTGCAAAATACTGGAATGAGTTGGAAAGAACTGGAAGAAACAGGAATAAGACTGAAATTAATGTCTTTTTCTGTTAATTGCCTAAACCTATGTTGAACAGTTCCCAGTCTATCCTTTGTGGGCCAAATCTTTTACCTTTCAGAATGAAGTCTGCACACACTGTAGTTTGGTTAAGAATATCAAATCTTAATGTTTGTAGCTTCTGCACTCATTATATGGGTCCTGCTAACTTCACTGAAAATTCACATTATCGAATGGCATTTTGGACATCATTTTATCGAACATGCAATTTGTCGAATGTTCTGACTGAGATCATATTACTGTGGGGATCAGGAAATTTTTCCTTTCCCCAGTATAGTGCAATCTCGGAGTTGGTATATATCATCAGTGGGGGTGTGGGGTTCGATGAATGACATTTCCGATGAAATGCCATTTGATGATTTGTATCTTTGGTGCAGTAATATAGACCCCATTATGCATTATACTGTCCCAAAATTCTGTACTTAGAAATGTACTGTCTCCAATAATAGTGCTGACAATTATGTCTGCAGTTTCTGCACTCATATTCTGATCATCGTGAATAGTATTATTAATATTCTGGAATGCTGACTTCTGCATTCATACTCATGTGTCTGTACTGCAATGACTTAATGCATGTCAGTCCAAATGAACTAAATTTACTAACTGTGTCTGAAGTATCTCCTAATAATAATAATACCAGAACCCTGTAAATGTCTACACATCTCTTCTCTTTAACCTTGGCTCCTAAGCCTTATACCATACAAACAAAATGTGTTTGTACTTAAATGTACTGCACATTCTCTTATTATCAGTATTATTGACAGAAGGTTATTTTCACTGATTGAAAGTGCATTCACTGAAACTGCATGCATACTGTGAAGGCCTGATTTAATATGGCTGCATTTCTAAACTTATGCAAAGAGAATAATGTACTTTTGTCTAACAAAATACATTTAAATGAAACCTGATCTTATAATAAGTACACTTCAAGTGGAATGGGAAGCAGTTCATAGAAGTTGTATTTTCTATGATATATACTTATCCCACCAACGTCTCCTGTAAATGATGAAAAAGAGATTGAGATCCCTTGAACAGGTGTTCACACAATCATTGGACTTAAGAATGTGCAATGGATCTGACCGGAGGGAGTCAGATGACCCTTTGTTAGAAAGTGTTGTGTTTATGCCAGCTGTGACAAGTATTTGGGCAGGCATATACCAAAAGGAGCATTATATTCAATGATTGGCCTAATGAGAGCTAAGTACAGGGGAATGATTCAATTCCTGGACCCAGACCCCATATCTTTAGATATTAACTGTGTGATAAAGAAGGACTTTCTTACCATAGTGGATGCTTGGTGATCAAAAGACAGTTTCTGTTGACATAGGTTCCGAGATCTCTGATTACTGGATTAACATTCAAGGAAGTGTTGCCAATGTGATAGTGACAAGGATATCATGCTTGCTGAAATATACTGTTATTCATTTTTTGGCATTTAGTTTTAGTACTTGGTAATGACACTAATCATTTGTTTGGGAAAGGCCATCTTGGAGGATCTTGGTGTCTTCTGTGGAATTTATGATGGCACCAAGTTTATTGTCATCTGCAGACTTGGTGACTCATAAACTCTTAATATTTGCTTTGACCTCCGCAAAGTAAATGCCAACAAGGAGTTGTCCAAGTACTGAACACTAAATACACTGCTAGTGACAGATCTTTTGGAGGAGGTAGCATCACCCACCTTAACTTCCTAGATTCTGTTTGTGAGCCAATATGCTATCCAATGATTTACAAAGATATTTATATTTTGCTGAGAGAGTTATCCACAATGTGGGATTGTTGAACCCCTTGACAAAGTCTAGATATATGTTGGCCACTTATTTGTCCTCATCTGTTGCCTCTGTAACATTCTTAAAGAATTCAGCCAGGTTAATTGTGCAGGATCTGCCCTTGACACACCCAAACCAGCTTGGATCAACAGTTTGTAGGGTGCATATGTCATTATTCATTAATTCCATTATGATCCCAGTGATGCCTGTGCACTAGCCCAGTAATCAAGGAGCCACAGTCTTCACAAGTAACACCACCGAGGGGCATCCATATTGGGAAGGATAACAAATACACTATACAAAATCTAGAGGTCCCCTCACCCTATGTCCATACAGCAAATCAAAGGGTGAAAAACCTGTGGATTCCTGGGAACCTCTCTGTAAGCAAGCAACAGTTGGGGCAAATATTTGTCCCACTCCCTCTTAAACTGGTCTGCAAATGCCCATAGCATGGACTTGATTGTAGAGTTTAACCTCTCAACAGGACCATTAGTCTGGGGATGGTAGGGGTGGTCTTCAGGTGCTTCATCCCACAGTACTTCCACTGACAAGCCAGCAGGTCTGACATGAAATTGGCACCTCTGTCAGTCGGTATTTCTTTTGGGAAACCTACCCTGCTAAAAATCTCTAGCAGAGCATTTCCCACCTTTTCCACCTCAATGGAGGACAAAGCCACTGCCTCAGGGTATCTTGTAGCATAATCTACTACCGCTAGGATATACTTTTTCCCTGTGGAACTTGGGGTAACCAGAGGCCCCACAATATCCATAGCTATCCTCTGAAATGGCTTCTCAATCACAGACAAAGGCATCAAAGGAGCTCTCACCTTGTCACCTGCCTTGCCCACCTTTTGTCACTGCCCACAGGTCCTGCAGTACCTTGTTACATCTCTGGAAATTCCAGGCCAATAGAAATTCTGCATAATACTTCTCTTTGTACATTTTATGCCCATATGACCTGCAAAGGGAATATCATGGGCTATGCCTAGAAATGCCAGACAGCAGGCTCTAGCCACTATCAACTGCTGTATCATCTCACCTGCTACTCCTCCCTCAGGCGTCCACTCTCTATACAGTAACCCTTTGTCCCAATATACAGATCCCCCTTCCCTTGAGAATCAGGTGCCTCACTAGCTACCTGCCTCAGCTCTTGTAATGTAGGGTTTGAGAGCTGAGCCTGTTTCAGCTTTTTCTTTGTAACCCTTCACAGCTCCCCTTCCACCGGAAGTCTGGCATCCGCTGACAGTGGTGCCTCACGGTCAACCAGGGTACTATTACTCACCTCTACCTTTGCAGTCACTCTGTCCAAGGGAACATCAGTATCCACAAGCAGCTGTGGCTCCCCTTCAATCTCACTGCTACAGAGTAGCTCCCTCCCTGATGCAACCACCTCACCAGTCCTGGCTGCAAGTGTGCAGTCTGTCTGGGTCTCCCCCAGGCTTCCAGACCAACATGCTTGTCTCCAAGCCTGACTGCATGAAACTCATGAGCACATGGTACTGCATTATCAAAATCATTCCCTATGAGGACATCTGCAGGGATATCCTCAAACACACCTACTTGCTGGTTTCCTTTTCCACCCGACCAGTCAAGGTGAACCCTAGGCAACAGTATTTGGAATGGGGTCCCTCCTAAAGCTTTCATTGGAGTAGACTGCTCAGGCAAGTAGTGCTCCTCTGTAACCATTGTAGGCTTTACAATGGTTATATCAGAGGCTGTGTCTCTCTTAGCAATGGCTTCTTTGCCATTCTCTACAATATGCTATAACCTCTGGTGGTAGTTTGATACCCTTGTTGTCTCAAGACAACCTACTGTTGGCATTTTGTCCTTCTCACTTATGAGCTCCCTCATCTTTTGTTCCCCATCTTGCCTCCGTGGACATCTGTATGCCACATGACACCACTGGTTGCATTTAAAACATTTAAACCTAGGTTCTGGACATGTACCTGGACTAGTGGCTTCCCCTGCTACTGCCAGATTCTGTTGTGGCAGTCTGGACTGCCCACCATGGGTTCCTTTAGATCTATGAGCAGTACTGTGGGTCCCTTTCCTGTGTAGGGAAGCCCTGCTTGCTAGGTATAGGTCTCCCATCTTCCCCAACTCATCTGAAGTAGCACATTGTCTATCAGCTAACCAGATCCTCATGTTCTCAGGCAAAGTGCTAAGGGCTTGTTCCCTCACCAAAAGGACTGCCAGCCCTTTAAAAGTGGTGACCTGACATCCACTCACCCACCTATGGAAATAAGTGCTCAGTTCAGCAACATATCCACACACACTTTCATCTGCCTTGCGTCTATGCTCATGAAACTTTTTCCAATAAGTTACAGGTGTTAGCTTAAAAAAATTCTAACAAGCAATTCTTTACAGTATTATAGTTAAAACAATGTCAGACATTTTGGACAAAATAGTTACAGCTTTACCATGTTGTAAGGAGGTCAGGAACTGTACCCAGAGCCTTTGGTCAACATCATACTGTTCACATACCCTCTCAAACATATGAATTAAACTATTAAAATGATACCCCTGTTTAAACAGCAGAAGAAATTTACTGACCTTTTGTGCTTGTGGGTTCCAGTTACTTCCTTCCCCATTACCTCCATGACTCTTGTGAAGAGTCAACATCTCCTTTTCATGCTGCCTCTGCCTTTCCTTCTCCTCAGCTTCCAGGCATAGCAGTTTCTCATTCTCCTCAGTCTGTAGACATCTCAGTCTCTCTGCTGCTTCTGTTTCCAAATGCCTGGCCTCCAACTCAAGTCTCTTTAGCTCCAGATGGATTTTTAAGTCTTCTGCAGAAAGGTTGACCTGTCCATTCTCTGAGTGTTGTACATCTCCACGGACAGTCTGATCATCCTTCTGATTGCTGTTTTCTGATGCAGCTGTGACCAAAGCTACAATCAGGTCTGCCTTAGGTTTTCATACATCAGTCCCCTAGCCTGACACATCTCAGCCAACTAGCTCCTTGGCAGCTTGCCATACTCCTCTGCTGACATGTTTGCCTGCTCTTCCTGACTAACTAAGCTAACAAAAGAAATAAAACAAGTGTGATCTGAACTCTGAATATTCACTTTGTGGCTGATTTAGAGTACAAAAAAACACCTTCAGTTTTCACTGTACACAAGCTGCAGGAATTCACTATCCAAACCACTACAAGCCAATTGCCAACCAATTAATACATGGTGTGGATATTTCACCACTGCCAAATAATTAATATGTGACACCCGTGCACCTGTCCAGTAATCAAAGAGCCTCAATCCTCACCACTAACACCAGTGAGAGGCATCCACATTGAGAAGGATAACAAATACACACACACAGTAAAGTACAATTTCCCTTAAGAGCACACAGAGATTACAATCAGTCTGGGGCTGGTTGCTCCCTTTCTCTCCTGATCTCAAATAAGACTCCCCACTGAGACAGTTATAGGGTACAGATCTCAGCCTAGCTGTCAAGCTAAAACCTCCAACACCTTCTCTGTCCAACCAGTGCAGACACACACACACACACACACACACACACACACACACACACACACACACACACACACATATACACACTTTAAGATATGAGTTATACAAACGCACAGACACTCCTTGGAAAGGCTGGCACAGATTCTCCAGCTATGCCCCTTCCTGCCAGTCTATAAGGTAGTACCAGCTGCCACCAACCACTAATATCAGCTACTAGAAAGGCCCTTACCAAGGGGTATCCAATTATTATTGTGCAATATTATTATCCAAATAGGAAGTGTGACCCAGGGCTAAAGCTATTGGAGTGGCTTGGCCAGTATCACTATATACATGTAATGTACTCTAGAGCTTAAATTATCACTACACAAAACAGCCACTGTTGAAAGGCTTAAAAATAATAAATAATGAAAATACAAGACAATACATACCATACAGTGCTCGTCAAGAGTTCAGTGATCACAGGAAAATGCTTAAAATAATACAGTAGAATAGTTATGACATCAATACAGAAAACAGCTAGACTAAAGTTACTATTATATATCTATATGAAAGAGCAATCACAGTTCTAAATAAACTTACATATAGAGCAAAGCAGAGTACTGGTGAGTTGTTGTCAGCTTTAGACAAAATCTAAAATGCTCTATCTCTGACTCTGAGAAAGTCCTTTAAATTGATAATACATCCTGCTGTCTCATTTTAGATGACATCATTCTTAACAATTTGCTGGTTTCCCCAGCTAACAGAAACTCAGAGTTTAACATAGCTTTGATCCTGCACCTGGTCAGGAAACCACAGTAATTAAAGTTATTGGGCCAGATTCATGAAGGCTTGCACATTGTCTAAGAGTAGAGTAAGACTCCATGCAGCCAACATATCCACAGAGCGATCAAGGAAGAGCCGGTAGGGGCATGTAACAAAGCTCTCAAAACTAGTCCTACATGGACAATTTACTTCAATTGCAGGTGAAAGCTATGCAAATGAGGTAAATTTGCGATCCAGGAAACCCGAACCTGTCCGAGTAGGAGTAGTGTTATTTGTAGAAATGCACTCAGTTGACAACTGAGTACGGTTCTGCAAATAGCAGAACAGAGCCATGACAGCTCCAAATAAAGGATGCATTTACAGGAGGAAGCATGCCAATGGCCAAAAATATGGCCATTGGCAATGTGAAGTGATGCAAAATAAAAATAAAATAACTTTTCTTTTTCATCCCGATCTCCGGGGGTTTAAGTGTAGCGCAGCTCCGTGCAAACACGCTGTGCCCTAAAAACCAGAAAATCAATAATTGAGATCCACAAATGTGGATTTTATTGCTGATATGAATTTACAATGCAAGTGAATGGAAGGCTGAAGACAACATGGCCTCCGAGTAGAGGTTGCTAAGGTGGGAAGCTCAGGCTAAGGATGTAACCAAGCATTAGTAGGCAATCCTATGCAAATGAGGGTTAGGATAGTGAATCGCAGGTTTACATAACAAATGAGCACAGTCAGTGGAGTGTAGGAGTAAGATAAGGGGAGTAACAGAGTAGACGATAGGTGACATCATGAGGGGGGCATGTATGAAAGAAGTGAAGCTCATTGGAGCTGAGTGGCATGTGTAAGCCGGAGTAAGCATATGTAAGGCTGTGTAAAAAGTTGCAAGTGCATTTGCACTGGTGTGAGTGCATTTTAACAAGAATAAGCAAGTTTTAGTCTGTGTAAGCATGTGTGCACATGTGTTAGCTGCTGTGCGCGTGTTTGCACTTGTGTGCGTGTCGCCCCCCCCTGAGGAAACAGAAAGGAAAAAGGAAGCACACCAAATAGTAGGAAGTTACCAGGGAGTACTAGCAGAGCTAGCAGGTGAAAACAATCAGAATCAGGCAATTACACAGGCAGTACACTAGCCCAGCCCTTCCCAACACTTAAAACTCTGCAAACAACAGTCCATTATGTTTCTCTCAAGAGACACTGCAACACTGCAGTAAGCTAATAGAAGTGAAAACTGAAAAAGCTTTACTGGGACAAAGAAATGTTAGGGGCTGCCATTGCTGTTATAAGGCGACATATGCAACATGCTGAGGGTGGTGATAATGCAAATGCTGCTGGACAACCCACAGTGAGGAGACGGAGAAGATTGTACAGGCCCAGGGTAACCTACCAGGGGCTACATGAGCTGGAGATAGTAGAGCGCTATAGAGTGGACAGAGACCTCTTACAGCAAAATGTTGAGCTGTGCAGACTATGCCTCACACACAGAACCAATAGAGGGAAACCCATTCCAGTGGAAACCAAGGTATGTGCTGGCCTAAGAATATTAGCAACAGGTACCTTCCAGAGACCAACTGGTGATATGATGGGGATATCACAGGCATCAGCATCCAGGGTACTGCACCAGTTCCTGAATGCCATGTCAGCACATGTTGGTGATCATGTATATTTCCCCAATTCCTGTGAGGAATTGGCCAGCAATATGCGTCTCTTCCAGCAAATAGTGAAATACCCTGAGGTAGTGGGTGCAATAGACTGCACGCACATACGCATCAAAGCACCAGTTGGTGAGCGGGGTAGGGTCTACTTAAACCATAAGGGCTTGCCCTCCATCAACTGCCAGGTCATGTGTGATGCCCAGGGCATAATACTGAATGTGTGTGCTGGCTGCCCTGGAAGCTACCATGATTCCCATATCTGGCATCTGACGCAGCTGTACCAGACATTTGCCAATGGGGACATCCCACATAGTCACCTAGTGGGGGATGCTGGCTATGCACTGGAGCTGTGGCTGATGACACTCATCAGAAACGCAAACACACCTGAACAGGAATGCCATAATGAGGCACATGCACAAACACGAAATGTAATTGAGCGTGTGTTTGGGCTGCTCAAGTCACGGTTCCGGTGCCTGGACACATCTGGTGGAGCCTTGCAGTACTCACCAACTACATGTACCCAAATTGTCATGGTATGTGCTATGCTACATAATATGATCCTGTGGAAACAGCTGCAGCAGGACCAGCATAGGCCTGGGCCAAACAGCCCCCCACCATTGCCAAGGCCATCACAAGCCGACCGTTACTTGGAGGAGGAACAACCTGAGCCTGCCCCAGTAGGCAGAAGGAGGCATGACCAGTATGCTTTGGCCTTGGCAAAGAGACAACATATAGCACATACACTGGCACAGCAGGAACCCTGGAAATGATACCTCTCTCTGACTCGCACATATAGTAAAAGGAATGCCTAAGTTGACACCACCTGCTTCCAAACATGTATAGGGAGTGTAGTATGTGCATCCAACATAGCCAGCCCTGCAGCACCACCTGAGACATGATTGCCATGTGTTAAGTAATATAAAGCAGTGCTAAACAGCATTTACCACCATGTAGTATATGTAAAGAAAATCGCACACACCAACTAGAACAACTGTGGTCAATGTTGAGTAATACTGGGCAATGTCCAGCAATGTTGGTTAATACTGAGCAATGTTGGACAAGCTGGGTCTAAGTATATGAAGGTCTCTCCAAACACCATTATATTGGGTGACTTCAACTACCCAAACATTGACTGGGAGCAGTACTCAAGGCCCAACACCCTAGCCCAAAGGTTCCCAGAATTTATAAACTCAAATGCTATGGAACAACTAGTCACTACCCCCACAAGAGGGGATAACATACTGGACCTGGTTATCACCAACATGGGGACTCTATGCTCCATACCAGAGGTATTCCCCTCATTGGTAAGATCGGACCATAAATCAATTCCACTGGATATCCACATCCCGATCCCACCCACAGCCCAGAAAACCACAGTGAAAAACTTCTCAAAAGCTAATGTCACACTTCCAAAACTGAGGTGGAATCCTTCAAGGCCCCTGGGCCAGTGGAAAGTATGGCTCAAACTGCAAAATCCTTTATAAAAGCATTCTATGGACACCTTCAGGAATGCATGGATCATGCTATCCCAAACAAAACCAAGACCTAATCATCCAAAGGCAGGTGTCCTGCCTGGTCGACCCCAGCCATAAATAAGCTGTACAACAGAAGGAGGATGCTACTACATGATAGAGCAAAATCCCTAAAAGGGAACGCATCTCTGATCAGTACTAGCAAAAAACTATGATCCCTCATAAAATCATCCAAGGCCAGCTTTGAGAGAAAAATTGCACAGGACACTAAAGATAATCACACAGCCTTCTTTAGTTATGTTAGGAACCTGGGTGGCAACTCCCATATATGCTCAGAGTTGGTCCAAAATGACAATAAATACACTGAACCCACATACATTGCCAACATCCTGGCAGACAGGTTCAGTGCAAACTTCACCCCCCCTTCCCCCCTAAAGAGCAAATATCTATCCCAGCAGAGTGCTGCCTCCCTGACATCTCAGATGCTCAGGTGAGAGCCGCCCTCTCCAAAGCAAAAAACACAGCATCAATGGGACCAGATGGTGTCTCGGGCTGAGTTCTACATGAACTCCAAGAAGAGCTAAACCCCCACATAAAGCTGCTGTTCAATCTCAGCCTTACTACAGGATATGCACCCAAAGAATGGCGTACAGCAACAGTGGTCCTACTCCACAAAGGTGGTGCCTCTATGGACCCTGGAAACTATCACCCCATAAGCCTGACTAGCCCAGTCTGCAAAGCTATTGAGAGGATCATCATGGAACTCATAAACAAAGACATTGGGGACCTACAGACACTGGATCCTACCCAATTTGGCTTTGTTAAGGGCAGAATCTTGCCTCTTAAACCTGGTCAATTTCTTTGAAACAGTCACCAAGGCCATTGATGAGGGGAAGGTAGTCCACACAGCCTACCTGGACCTCGCAAAAGCCTTCAACACAATACCCCACATGGGCATCATAGATAAGCTCTCCAGCTTAAATATAAACCCCTATGTCATAAGATGGGTTGCAAAATGGCTCAAAGACAGAACCCACATAGTCAGAATTGCTGGAGCCATGTCAGACTCTAAACCAGTTACAAGTGGCATCCCACAAGGCTCAGTCCTGGGACCTCTTGTGTTCGGCATATATTTTTCGGAGGTACAGGCTAACACGGAAGCACTGTGGCTGACCAGGTTTGCAGATGACTGCAAACTGGGCACCATAATTGACTCTCCAGCTGACACAAGCATCCTCCAAAAGGGTCTCATAGAGATGGATAACAGGTGCCAGAGCCATGGCCTAAAGCATACACTTTGGCAGAAACAAAGTGCCCACAAATTATCACATAGGTGGGAATCCATTAAGTATGGAAGAAATGATTAGGGACCTGGGGACCCAGGTTGACAGTAAATTCCCCTTTGACAACCACATTGCCAAAGTGGTTAGCAAGACCTCCTATATAGCCCACCTTATCATGAAAGGATTCGCATCTACATCGAGGGAGGTCATTGTGCCCCTTTATTCATCCCTCATCAAGCCCATAATTGAATACAATGCCCCATTTGGGATTTACCTTACCTGACACCTACAGCAACTAGAAAGACCCCAAAAGTACCTCACAAAGAGGATCATGGGACTCAAACAGATGCCATATGCTGCTCAGTTAAAGAAACTACAGCTGTACTCAGTTACATACTGCCTACTTAGAGGCGATCTATGCCTGACGTATAAAGCCATGTCCAACCCAGAATTAATGAGCATGCTCCACCTCAGAAAATCTAAATCCCATAGAGCTACGTGGTCAAGGGACGTGAACCTGAGCACAGAAATAAATTGGACATGCTGGAGGGACAGATTCCTAACCCAGAGGCTCCCTTCACTCTGGAATAGAATCCCAGTCCATGTTAGGCAGAGCCCCTTGCTGACTCTCTTCAAGAGGAATCTTGACGAGTGGATGGGAGATCATAGGTTTACCATGGGGATTACTTCAGTGTCACTACTAGACAGAGGCACAGTAAACTAACCTTAAAAAGGGCACAGTAAAATCAGTTCAGAGGGTGGTGAAAGCCAAACACACTCTGGCTAGGCTTGTAAATGCCTTAGGGCAGATAGCCTAGTATGAACCTATGAACCTAAATAGGGCATAGCTGAACAAAAGGCAACATGCTCATATTTGCTCTACTGGCCCTTAAGCAGTCTAGTCTGCTCAGTATGAAAATGTAAAACAGTGATGGGCGTTGAACCCAGGATACTGTGCACTATAGTCATAGTACTGAGCCACTAAGCCATGACAGTATTGCAGTGGTCAGCCTGTATGAAGAAATGTTGATAAGTCTATGCTAAGTATTCCATGGAAACCTTGCAGGCACAGCATAATCCCTGTCAAGTTATGACACAAAGGTGAGTCCCGCAGTAAGACTAGAACCTGACTTTCAACACACACAGTAGAAATGTTAATATTGGACATGTACACATACATCAACAGATGTAGTGGACCTCAGACAGCAACATACTGACAGTCTGAACTGGGCATGCTCACACACTTAGGCCATGTTGGAGTACAGCAGTGGGCCACACATATCAGGCAGTTGCATGTGTTAACCCAGGAACCTCTCACTATCCAGCAATCTGCCCTGTGCACACAGTTATAGGACAACAGACACATATATAATATAGTGGAACCCTGTCATAATCAAATATGTTCTGCAGATACCTAAGTTGTTCATAGAAAGTGGAAAAGCAAAGACGATTAAACCTGCCAACAGTATCAGCAATAAACATTGTACATCCTGAACATTAGCATAGGTTCAGAGGTTGATACTAGCCTATCCACCCTAGGGCATGTACAAGCCTAGCCAGAGTGTTTTTGGCTTTTGCAACCCTGTCAAAGTAGAACACTGTGCCTGTGAATAGTAGGTCACACAAGATAGCCCATTTATGTTTAGTGTATTGTGCCTCTGTCTAGCAGGGACCCAGAAGATATCCCATGGGTAAACATACGATCACCCATCCACTTGTCAATATGTCTCCTGTAGGTGGTCAGTGGGTGGCTATGCCCATGCAAAACAAGGATTACAATCTGGAGTGAGTGGAGCCTCTGGGATAAGAATCTGTCCCTCCAGCATGTCCTATTAACATCTGTGCTGAGGTATATGTCCCTGGAGTGTGTAGCTCCAAGGGAGTCGGATATCCTGAGGTGGAGCATGTCCATTAAATCTGGGTCAGATATTTCCTTAAACTACAGGCACACAACACATCCATGTAGGTGGTAAGCGACTGAGTAGAGCTAGAGTTACTGTATCTGAACTGTGCAGGGCATCCAAGTGAGTTCCTACATCTGCTTGTTGAGGAACATTTGTGGCCAATACAGTTGCTGCAGGTGTCGGGTAAGGTACATCCCAAATGTGGCATTGTAACCAAGCATGGTCGTGATGAGTATAGGGGCACAATGACCTCACTTGATCAACATGTGAAACCATATGGGATAAGGTGGGCTATATAGAAGTTCTGTCTAACCACTTTGGCAACGTGATTGTCAAAGGCGAGAGTACAAACAAGTTGTGTCCCCAAACCCCTAACAACTACTACCATATGTAATGGATTACTACCTATGTGGTAATGTGTGGGCATGTTGTTATTCCCAAAGGGGATGACTATGCATCTAATGGCATTTAGCTGTAGTCCATGGCTCAGGCACCAGTCATCCAATCTCCGTGAGACCCCATTTGAGTATGCATGTGCCAGCTGGAGAGTTGATTATGGCACCCAGTCTGCAGTCATCTGCGAACATGGTCAGCCATATTCCTCCTGTGTTAGCCGTACGTCACACAAATATATACTGAACAAGAGCGGTCCCAGGACTGAGCCTTGTGTGATGCCATGTGTAACTGGTGTATAGTCAGACATGGCACCTGCAATACTGAGCATGTGGGTGCTATCCCTGATCCAGGTAGCAATCCATCGTGTGAGATATGTGTCGATATTGATGCCAGTGAGCCTATGCATATAGGCCGAGTGGGGTATTGTGTCGAAGGGTTGTGCAAGGTCCGGCAGGCTGTGTGGACAACTGTCCCTACGCCGACGGACCGGGTAACTGTTTAAAGAATACAAACAGGTCCAGGAGGCAAGATCTGCCCACAACAATGCTGAAATGTGTAAGACCCAGTGTCTGTAGATTCCCGATGTCTATGTGCATGAGTCCCATTACAATACGCTCCATAGCTTTGCAGAACAGGCTAGTTAGCCTTATAGGCCGATATTGTCTGTGGTCCATTGTGGCAGCAACTCTGTGGAGCAGGACCACTATCACTGTACACCATTCCCTGGGTACATATCCTGCAGTAACTCTGATATTGAACAGTGACGTAATGTGAGGGTTACGTCTGTCATGAAGCCCATGTAAGATGCAGGCCGTGACTCCATCTGGTCCCATTGATGCTGTGTTGTCCGCTGTCGGGAGGGCAGCACTCACCTGTTTATTTGTGATGTCAGGGAGGTTACACTCTGTTGGGATGGACAGTAGCTCCTTAGGGGGGATGGGGGGGACATCTGCACTGAACCTGTTTGACAGGATGTTGGCAATGTCTGTGGGTTCAGGGTATGTTTAGTCAGTATGCAGTAACTCACAGCATATCAGTGAGTGTCCACCCAGGTACCTGAATTAACTGAAGAAGGCCTTGTGAGTGTCCTATGTGTCTGGTGCAATTGTCCGTTAGAAGCGGGCCTGACATAAATACATGAGTGATTGTAGCTGTCTGCTAGTACAGATTACAGATGCCTTCCCTGTCTGGGATTGTGCTCTATCATGTAGTAGTGTCCTCCTTTCATTGTATAGCTTATTAATGGCCGGGGTCTACCAGACAGGTCCCCTGCCATTGGAGGAGTGAGTCCAGTTGTTATTTGGGATAGCACGATCCATGCAGTCCACTAGGTGTCCATAGAATGTGTATGTAAAGGATTCAGCAGTCAGAGCCATACTTACCACTGTCCCAGGGTCTCTGAAGGATACCACCTTGGTTTGGAGAAGTGTGACATTTGCTTTTGAGAAGTTCACCAAGATTACCCAGGATGGGTGTGTGGACGGGATATGGATGTCCAGTGAGATAAATGTATGTTCTGACCTTACCAATGAGGGGTATATCTCAGATGTGGAATTTAGAGTCCCCATGTTGGTGATGATCATGTCCAATATGTTGTCCCCTCTTGTGGGTGTGGTGACCGGTTGTGCCATAGCATATGAGTGTACAAATAGTAGCAACTGTTGGACGAGGGTCTTGGAGCCTGAGTACTATCCCCAGTCAATGTGTGGGTATTTGAAGTCACCCAATATAATGGTGTTTGGGGAGACCTTCATATTGTCCAGAGTTCTCAGGAAAGCCGGGTGTGGTTCATGAGTTTGGGAGGGTGGTCTGTAGCAGGCAACAAACCAAAAAGCAGATATGCACAATGTTAGGTGCATATGTATGGTCTGTGATGCTTTGTGCAGTGCTACCAACCCAGAGGTATGTGTATCTGTGATGTATATGGATACTCCCCCTATTTGTGCTGGCCATTCCGAGTTTTGTGGTCAGAATGCATGGTATGAAATATAACCTGGTAGTGCTGGTGTGCATTTGTGAGCCTGAAACAGGTGTCTGTTAGTGCACAGATATCGCTGTTGCCCATACTGAGGAGATTCCTGAGTGGTCGCAATTTGAGGGTAACACATCTGGTGTTGAGCAGCATTACCCTCAGTGTCATGTGCTCTGTAATGTCTATGGAGGTGGGCTTGTCTTTTGAGCCCCGCTTAAAAAAGGCAGTATGGTGGTAGCAACTGCCTTAGCCAGTATTTGAAAGTCCAAGGGTGGCAGGTGCAAGCTGTCCATAGGGAAGCTACGTGGCATGTCGAGCATGTCACCCCAGGCTGACACCAATACGTCAGCCAACTGTTAAACGTGATCAGTTTGTTGGTATACTGTGACATCATACTTGGTGAGCGTAAGATGCTAGACAAGGTTAGGGTCATACTGGCCTGGGCTTCATGATCAGAGAGTTCCTCTATGTATCATGTCATGTAGTCCAGGGAGCGACGTCTGAGGGTGTATGCACCAGCATGGACAGTGATGGAGCCAGTCCTGCACTTGCTTTGGAGTGACCTGAGTGCATGTGTTATGTTGTGGATCCTGCCACCCGAGAGACAGCTCAAAGTGACTATTCCCTTGTTTGGTCTGGTGAGTGGGACGTGTGTGTCTGACAATGTGTCACCTATTACAAGTGTATTAGGTGTGTTGTTTAGCCCGAAAGGCAGTGACTGTGTGGCACACTGACATTGTGAACTATGTGATATGTGGGTATTGTAGTGGGGTAGCAGTTATTTGTGTGTCTGCTTTGGAGGTCTCTGCTGCTTAGGCAGAGTTTATGTAGAGCCTCTGAGTATGTTTATGTGTGATAATGTGGTTTGATTGCTGTCACTATAGGTTTATGTGAGACTGATATGTGGTGTGTGTGGTTAGCTTCACCAACTGATAGACTATGCCAGTTATGGGTTGAGAGAGCTCAGCCTCCTGTATGTCAATATTGTTGCATCTCTCACATATATCTGAGTTTGTTGGGAGGAGGAGAGGGTTGTCTGTGTACATGAGGCAGATGTGACATTGTGTCAAAACCACAATATTCACTAGCTGGACTGGAGAGTACACACGAAACCGACCCCTGGACGTGCCAAGATATTATGATGACATACTCCGTAGCCTGATCACAAAGGATCAGTAGGGTGTTAAGTGTGTAAAAGAGTATAACAGGGATTAATGCTCAGGTTTGTTGGTGTTTTGTAAAGAGTAGCTGAGAAGGATTCCAGACTGAATCATGACACCTCCTTCAGCTATGTCATAAATAGCAATGTACACTCATATATGTCCTGAGTCAGGGCCAACTGTACCTGACTGACAATGCCGACATCCTGTCAGACAGGCCCATATAGACATACCCACCTCCAACTGACCATAGTCCCAGTCATCATACCAGGAGATATCACATGTAGAATGGCTGAACAGCTCCCCCCAAAGCCAAAAGCATGGCAGCAATTGGATTACATTGTTTCCCAATATGTGTCATGCATGAACTACAGAACAAACAGACCCTGCACCTGAACAATCTGTTGAGCCTCACCCTCTCCACAGGATCTGGAACTGTTGAATGTGTTACAGCAACATATGGCACTCCCCACAAGTGTAGGTGCACAACACACCATGGGAAGTATAGTCCAGTAAGCCTATAAAGTCTGATCTGCAAGGCCATGGAGTCCATCATGGTTGAAGTCATACACAGAGCTATTGGAAGCTGACAAACACACAACCCTACCAACTGTAGTATGTTCATGTGCAGATCATGGTTCCCAAACATGCTAGACTGTTTGCAAGGTAAACACCCAGGACATACATCACTGAACAGAGCTACACATGTCCCACATAGACTTTGAATAGCCCTTTATCAACACCCCTGACACATGTCATAGCCACAAAACCAACAATCTGTGCATAAATATGTGTTGACATATGAAGGAATGTCAATGTGTTCACAGATAGATCACACAAGGTAAGAATTATGGGGTCCTGTTCAAGCTGTTGATACCTGCCGACCCACATGGCTCATTCCTGGGATTGCATAAAACAAAGTGTACACACATTACCATGTCCAGTCTGATGATGTCAGCATCCTATAAATATAGCAGGAGAAGAGAAACTACCCAGTAAAGCAAATAGCGCGCTGTGTTAATGCATATGTCTCTAGTATCATAACATAGTTAGGTAGGGGTTTGAATCCTGACAATGTGTATGATTTCCTTTGAGAGGAGTGTCCTTTTTGGAGACTGGGAAAACAAATCCTTTGAGAGGAGTGCCCTTTTTGGAGACTGGGAAAAAAAATTAAAAGAGGTACATTCCTCTTTGGAAAGTCTGCATCCTACAAGTATAGCAGGAGTAGAGAAACCACCCAACAAAACATATAGCGTGCCGTGCTAATGCATATGTCTCTAGTATCATAACATAATTAGGTAGGGATTTGAATTCTGCAATTTCTGAGTGTGTGCGTGACACAGTTGGTCAAAGCAGTATGGATTTTGCTTTTACTATGGTATGACATATCATGATTAAAACAGTATGTGCATTGCACACATCAGGTATCTGCATGGCAAATAAATATGTGTACATGTGACCTCAATCAGGGCATAGGTGTGAAGCCTGCATACTACATGAATACATTTGTTTCCTTTGACAGATTGTGTCACTGCTTCTCAGATCATAGGTCACATATGTATGTATGTGACAAGCCCGGCCATTGTAGTGATCTGTGTCCAAAGTCATCTGTGCCACACACACACCCATGACAGTTACTCTAGAGTACTGTGAGTGAGGGTACATGCCTGGGGTATATGTCAGACATGTTCATACACAACAACGACTGGCAATAATGGACAGTCATTATAGGTGTACAACAGCCCTGTGGATATGCATTCAGGCCCCTAATGTCTTATGTGACACACTGAGGGACTCCACAATACCTATGGATATGTGGATACCAAGGGACAGATGACATAAAACGTGGCTGTATGTACACATTGTTACCCAACATACATGTTGAGGGCTATCACCTATGTGGTACTGTCGGGATAGTATGTATAGTAAATATGGATGACTATGCCATAGTTGGCTTACTGCTATACAGCATGTATTGGACAACAGGTATCTGTCTGTATGATACCCTTGTGTAGGATATGCGTCCCATCCAGGGAATGCATTGTATGCCAATGCATGCATTTCCAGATGTGGATGGACATATCCCTAGTGTGTTTGCATGTACCTAAAAGGGCTATATGCCAAACAGGTGTGGTCCCAGGAATGGGTGGAGGTCAATACCACTGGCCACTGTTATAGTATAGTACCGGAAGGATCCAACTGTTACTGAGTTTCCTACAACTGTGTGTCATTTGTCAGGACATCATCTAATGATTGGTTATAATCATGCTGTTGAGATTGTGTATACTACCAGACTGTAAATCATTGACAGGTATCAACAGTATCACCCACAGCATACTGTCAACCCGTGTCATACACACATGTGTACCCATGTTAGTACATATCTGTAGTAGAATGCATACTGGCCATCGAAAGATACTATGAGATGTTAACAATGTGTACAACAGGGTATGTCACATGTCCCATGTGTCCACTATGCATGTACATGCAGACAGTGCGCACTCACCATGTTCACAGATGTACACCTGCTAATCTGTAATGCACACACCACACACGTACTGTTCACTCACTAACACATTCTGGCAACACTGTACACTTCAGCCAAGTGGCACATGGGTGGACAATACATACTTAGACCTAACACTGGTGTAAACAATGCTACATTGACAATCAGAGATGTGATGCATAATGCCTGCTCAGATATACCTACAAGGATATCATTACACTTTCCTGTTGACAACTTGCTAATATTGCTACACTACTATAATGTCACCCTGTGCATCATAACCATGTTAGCCTGTTCCTGCATCAATGTTACAGATGACAGGAGGTGGCACAGGTGTCATCATATGCACAGGGTGTGTTGTTGGTTTAGCCCAACATTGACCCATCCAATCGATATATCTGTGTGTGTGTGTGTGTGTGTGTGTGTGTGTGTGTGTGTGTGTGTGTGTGTGTGTGTGTGTGTGTGTGTGTGTGGGTGTGTGTGTGTGTAAGTGACAACAGTACAGCATGGGCCAATGTTGATGTAATGTGTGTGTATGTGTGAGCCCTAGTTGTTCGGTTAATGTGTGTGTGTCTGCATGCACACAGCTCCACCATGTGGCTGCCATATGCGGGAGGTTGTGGGACAGCCACAGACTGTACCTGCTAGGCTATACAGATCACTGTCTCTGGGCATGGACACGGTACCTGTGCCTGGCAGGAGTGCTACGGGCAGTATCAGGTACCAACCCTGAGTATGTACTGTCATCAGAGGCAGAGGTATGATGACTGGACCCATGTCCCTGCTGGGACTGGCCAGAGCCACATGCACATGGTCTACTAGGATGGTCAATAGACAGGCCAGCCCCAGTATTGCTGGGGCTGGTACTGCCACTACGGGAGCGGCTGTGATCTGTGTGCTGTCTGTGTCAACTGCCAGCTGTTGCTTTTGCTGGCATGCATCCGTGTCAATGTCTCACCTGTCCCACATGGTCCTGGCTCATGGAAGACACATTGTGGAGGGCGTCTATTGTCTCCCCCCAATGTCTATCAATGACCTCAGTGTAATTCTGGATGGCACCAGCAAGGTCATGGATGCTGTCATTGATAGCGGTGTAATGGGCCCACTGCACCCTTAGTCCCTGTCTGGTGTACCGTTCCATACGTGCCTGTGCCTGCATTACAGCCCGGAACATACTGGAGGTTGTAATACTTCTGGGGGCATGTCTGCCAGGGGCAATACGACCAGTGGTGCTCCCCCGAGAACCCTTGGATGTCCGCCTATGTGGTACCATCCCAGGAATCCGGCTATGGCTGCTGTGAGGGGATGCAAGTGCCATGGGTGCCACACTCTCCTGGTCAATGCCATCTGTATGCTGTCCCTTGGCTAAGGCCATTGGCGATGAGGGATGTATCGGCAGTATGAGTGTGCACATAGATGGGGTTGAACGCTGTGTACTGTCGATTGGTGGACCAACGACAGACCCTGTCAAACCTTCCTGTGCCAAAATACATGTCTCATCATCTCCACTATTAGGGGCAGTGACTTCAGGTTCCCTGCTGCTTTCAGCCACCCCAAACTCAGCACCTGTGAGAGGAAGACAGGAAACACACTTTACAATCTGTACATGATGTTAGCACACATGCACACATGCACACATGAACACATAAACACATGCACACATGCACACATGCACACAAATACACTCCTCACTACAGCAGGCACACACACACACACACACACACACACACACACACACACACACACACACACACACACACACACACACCAGCAATCCAACACATACTCAATAATGGGTGAAGGTGGGTGCCAGTATCACAAGGCAAACAGTCACCTCACACGTGTCAGCATGCAGAATATGTGTTACTCAAGACCATGCAGTGCAAGTGTAGATGGCCCTATTTAATGACATTATAAATGGCTTTGATGCATGTGTGTAGTTGTTCAGTGATTGGCTACACCCTAGAACTCAATGTGTACATGGCCATGTATACATACCATGGCTGCATGTGTTATCTGTGTGACACATAGATTGCCATGTGTGATTACAGTGTCTGTGTCCATAGCAGATAATAGTGGGCACAGGTGTAGCACATGCATGCTGTGTACACACACGGGATGAGTGGTGCATGTAGACGTGAAGGAATCCCAATGCTCAACATGGCACTTGTACAGTGGTTATGGTGAGTGTGGGACATATTGTAGATATGATGGTGCCAGCCATGACATGGCATGCTACATGACTGCAACATTAAACACCACACATACCCAATGTGTGTCATGTGACCTATACACCCAATAGCATTCCAGGACATATATGTGACACTTTGTACAGATGGCGACTGCTGTGCATATTGTGTATACTGGCATATGTAAGCACACACACAACATGCTATGCATATTGTGTATAGGTGCATATGTTTGCACACATACAACATTGAGGTGCAAAACAATGACTGCTATGTGTAGTACTGTGGTCACTGTAACTGGATGGGGTGTAGTACCATGTGCCATCATCATCATGCATCTTGTGGTCATTCATGGCTACTAATGTGCAACAGACCACCGCCTAGCATGCTGTACCTGAACTGCAGTGCCGTGGCTACATTCACAATTACACAGCCACTTTGTACATTGGTGTGTGAGGTGCCCAATAGGGAGCATTGCCTAACATGACTGTGTTATGTGTTGAAGAGTGTTGCACAGCCCCATGATAGGCCTCTACCCCTGAGGTACATCATGTGTGTGTGGATGACATGTGGGATACTGAAGTGTGACCTTACAGTGGGTGTGTGGTAACACCATATGTAGCATGTTTTTGTGTACTGTATATGATAAACGTGTTATGTTGTATACAGCTGTAGCAACTATGCCTATCCAATGTGCAGTACGGTGTTGCCACAACTGTGTCTGATGCTCTGTGTATTGCATGTCATTGAGGCAGCTACTGACATTACTGAGCTGTGCAATGTCTTACAGCAAACATGATGGCATGCATTATGCGTAGGTTTGTTACGTGCACATGACCTACACTTCACCTATGACATGCACATTTCATTATCAACATTGCGGTTATACCACACTCACCAGCATGGATCGTCTGCCCTGTTGTCACACCAGAGGGACCTACAAGAATATGAGAGAGTTTGTCAGTGGCCACAACTGTGACATTGCTACAGTGGGTATGCTAAACTACAGTGGAACAACAGTCAACAGTCACAGGTGTAGAGATAATATTCCAAATATCAGTATTGCATAACACTAGGCAGCACAACTGCTAAACACACAGTACACATCTCATGTAGACATAATCTAACAATACAGTTAACTGTAGTCTACAGGTAGGGCATGTTAACTTCTCGCTCCATGTGAACATTCTGGGTGGCTCCGGCCTCCATGACAACACATGTCACAGGTTGTTGCTGCTGTTGTCCAGGAGCCACCATGCTTAGGAGCAGCTTCTCCATTCTGGTGAGGGGGGATGAAATGCCACCCCACCACCTGTGGCAAGCTGTTGTCTTTGGATATCAGATGCACACCGCCGGACATGTCTAATTAAGTCACTGCAGTGATGGTGTTACTGCTCATATGTCCGGTTATGCATGCCTATGTCATTTACCCAATGAACAAGATCCTGCTACAGTGCCGTCCACTCCTGCTGGTGATGGCTGCTTCGGGAAAACAGCATTGTGTACTGCTGCACCAGACTTTGGACAATTTCATCTTCCTCCGCTGCTGTATACGATGAGTTGTGTTGGTGGCCCATCTGGCTGAAAAAGATATGAACAATATGTGTGAGCGAGTCCTGTGGCACACTTTAATCCTTAAACCAAAGATATCACTTTACTAACATATATACCATCCATTCATCTGTCAGGGGTTACAATACATTCACTACCACTTATTGGTTCTCAGGCCACAACTGACTAACAGTGCCTGGCACACTCTATATATCACACCACTATACAACAGTACCCGGCACACTGTTTGTGACACAATGCACAACCTCAACACAGGGGTATATATCACGCCAATGCATGAACAGAGATGTCATCCATTGCAATGAATGTAAAGTACAGTTACAGTAGTACCAGTCAACCACCCTAATGATTGATGCCATAGCCCTGCCTAACATATGTGTACAGTTGTTACTATAGGTGGCATACTGCTGTAACAGAGTATATATGTTGCTGGATACACATGTATACCTTGTAACATACATATGATTGCAGCCATGGTACAGGCATAATTACACACACATCGACAAACATACAACGCACCACTGTATGCCAACACAGATGAGCATTACCTGTGTACCATACAGTACTGTGTGCCACTACTTACAAACCCTTATGCCTGAGTTTTGTCCTCTGTGCAGACTATAGGAAACACACAAGACAGTGTTTCCAAGCAATGTGAACACACACCATACTGTGCTGTTTAGGCCTACAGCTTCAGGTAGTACTACAGTTCCTATGGGAGTTGGATTCACCAGCAGTACCACTCACTAAGCATACATGTATTGCTTTAGCCTACAATGAGACACCATGGTCGTCAACAAGAAACTACGTCACATCACATGCCATACTACTATGTCTGCCTAACAATACAATACACATCTTTTCCTGGCGTCACAGCTAGGATAGACACTACCATGTCATATACAACTTCACAGTAACCTATCACACCTTTACAGACCTTACACACATTCAGCATTACACTTATTCAACCTCACATAGCAGGTATTGCATTAAGTACATGTGTGAGTGCATAGTGTCATAGGTAGGTTATATGCTATTGGCCCTAGGGCCTACGGCAGCCTAGCCATATGCTACCCTGGCCTTTGACACACATGTACTTTGCTTTCACTTGCCCCTGCCAACCAGAACCACAGAGAGGGTCCCTGGGGTGTATTACCAATCTCCCAAACAATCATGATGGGTATTTATGGCAACTGCTAATGAGGAGCCTTGTTTGCTATTGCTAGGTCATCTGTTCCAGTGTATGGCATATCTCTGAGATAGGAACCTATCCCTCCAGCATGTGCTGTTTAGTGAGCTGACGAGGTTTAGGCCCTAGAGCATGTATCCTGGAGGGATTGTGATATGTTGCCATGGTGGATGTCACCCAGCTATGGGTGTGACATACCTCTGTATGTCTGGCAGAGGTCACCTCTGTGTGGCCGGTATGCAATACAGTCTAGATGTGGTTTTGTGAGTCAGTCTGCATAGGGCATTTATTGGCGGCCAGTATTACCCTTTGTGAGGTATGTCTGTGACCTTTCCACCTGCTGTAGTTGACATGTGAGGTACATACCACACTGGTCATTGTGATGAGTAGAGGGGAACACTGACCTATAGTTCCCTAGATGACACACCTGTTGTCATGACACATACCACACAGACAGATTACAGGTCTAGTGTGCGCTGTCTTCATCAAAGAGGTGGCTACTGTCCACCTGTGTCCCATGTTCCCTTTTCACACCTTCGGTGTTGGGTAGATCTCTACCTATGTGTTAGTTAATGGGTACAGTGTTTTGGAAAGGAGGAATGGTACTGCAGTATCAACTCTTGTCTACAGTCCATGCCTTGGTCACCACACACCTGTTGCAGTACATATGGTCCCATGTCTCTCTCTCTCTCTATATGTATATACATATATGTATATATATATATATATATATATATATATATATATATATATATATATATATATATATATATATATATATATATATATATATATATATATATATTTATATGTATATACACATACATGTACACATCCATTGCTGTACACATAGATGTACATATAGGCACATATACAGTCCACCTTTTATGTTGAGGATATCAGTTATGTGACAGTTGTGGGATGTACAGTTATGTGATTATATTGCACAATGTTGTGCAGAATGCATGTGGGTGTCCTCGGCCCATTTAGCTTTAGCAGGCCTCAATGACTGTAACACAGCAAATCTGACAAATCAGTCCCATAGCGTTTAACCAGCACAAGACTTATATCAGCACTGCATGCTATTTTCTATGCCACACACTACGACCTACATAGATATATGCTTATAACAACCTTCAACGACAGATATCTGTCCACCCTTCACTAACAGTTGCAGTATGTCCCTTGCTCTATGCACATATGCAGATACAGATAGATACGTACTGCTGCCACACATGGATAATTTGCAGTGTGTAGAGTACTCTTCAGGAACATCTACTACATGCCAACACATACATATGAGTTACATACCTTACCTTTGTATTTCCCTGCTCCGTCTGTTACAGTTTTGTAGGTTTTTTTTTTTTTTTTTTTTTTTGGGTGTTTGTTTTGGGTTTTCTCCCTCTGTTTCTGTTTCTGTCTCTGTTTCTCTCTCTGTTGTCTGTGTCTCTGTCTGTGTCTCTCTCTCGCTCTCTATCTCCCTGTACCTGCAATGATATTATTGCATGTGTGGACAGCAGGTACAGCCTGCTTTTCTAGGTATCTGCACTTGTGCATGTGATAGCCTCTGCACCAATTGCTGCCCACCATTCAGTAATTGCATGCAGCCTGCTGTGTGCTGATTGCATTACTCACTGTGATTGCAGCCCACTGCTATAAAATGCTAGGTTAGGTAGGCATAGCCCTTTCAGATTTCCAAGGTGGGGCCCATGCTTGTTTGCTCTGGACACCATTGTGTCAGTCAGAAGGTTGGTATATGTCTCTTAACTGAAGCTAGGGTTGTAGCCAGTGATATGCATGTTGTACTCAAACCTGAATGTTGCTGCTTCCAGTACACACTTCTCAGTGTAGACATGTACTCACCCCTCCAAATGCTAACACAGGATACATGGGAGTATGTACTTTCTTTCTGAATTAGACATTTAACTGCCATACAAATGTGGTTAGTGCACTGTATTCCTGTGGCACATGCAGTGTTTGTGAACTGCTACACTGTAATTATTACGTTACACACCTCTGAACAGTTTGTGGTTTGTTTGTGTTGACATTAGGACAGGCTGCTCAACACAACTGGACATATTTCAGTACTGAGTATGCCTACCTACACCCTGGTTTTTGCCTGAATACACAGGTGTTTTTGTACCTTTGGGTAGGGGTGCAGAACTGCAAAGAGCATTTTTTATTATCATGTGAGATTTATCTTGCTGAACATACAGGATTGCTGTGTAGCTGTTAGTCTATCAAGGCAAGTAGTCTGTCTGCGTAGCTCCCACCTGTGGACATATCCAGATGGTAGCTAGAGGTTAGCCTATTATACTTTGTCTGTGCACCACACCAGTCTTTTCAGCACTGGCACATTGGCATTGTCACAGTTGGTTGCTAGCAGTACATGGCTACATCCTGTGATATTTCTGTGTTGTACTCCTACATAAGGGCATACTTGTGGAACTCCTTCCAAAGCTATTTGCAGAGTGTGTAACAGCAGTAATGCTGATATGCCTGTGTGTTTCTGCCTCTGCCAGGCCTCAGATACTCTCAGGTATGTATTTGAATGGCCTCAGTGAAAGGTACATATACGTTAGATACACCTGCAATATATTACAGACATATTGCAGTTGAGACTTTCTTGGGAATCAGAGCATATGTATACCTACAACTTTTTTGATGTGCAAGCAGTGTCTACTCTCACCTATTGAAATTATTCATTACTTGTGATTCCACACTTGTCTGCCTAAAGTTAGTACTTTCCAGAGTCATTCAGTGGGGCACAGCTAACATTTGTTTACAAATCAGGGACATCCCTGTAAAGCAGTCAAAGCTGGGGTGGCTGGCCTCTGCCCTAATCAACTTTGCCAGTATTTATCCTGGTCTGATACTGTGTGGTGTTTGTAAGGTGCTGCTGTAACATTATTCCCTGCTTGGATGGCTGGTTCTCTTTTCATAGTCATATCATACAATTCCACAACAACTGCTGGTAAAGACCCACATAACAGGATTTGTGTTATACCATTCCTAATTTCCATTTCCATTCCCTCATTGTAATGCATGATATATTTATGTCAGCACCAAGCTATTTGTGTATCTGTGGTGGCTTAGGGGTAATTCATGCAGCCAATTGTGTCAATGGTCTGGGGTTCGAGACTGGCAGAGGTCTTTTCTTTTGCTGCTGAGCAGAACAAGGGCCCTTCCATAGAGTGACTAAGGCACCTTTAAGCAGTTGTAAGCGGGTTTGTGTGGGTTTGAGCGATGCTTAGCAATGCTTAGCTAAGCACACACTCGCTTAAACCCGCTTACTACCACTTAAAAGTGTTTACTCCCGCTAAGCCTCGCGCTAATTTCTTTTAAAGAAAAGAAAATGGGGAGATAGGAAAGTGGTGAAAAAGGGGGCACAAAGAGGAACAGACAGTAAGTAACGAAGCTTGGGATGTGCAGGACAGGTGTAGGGAAGGTCCATAGCTGCCCATTTCTTTACCAGCAACAGCTGTGCATTTGCAATAAATTTGGAGTGAAATTTGAAACCTTCCACCCCTGGGAGAGGGGTGAGGAAACAAAGTATGTTGTATTGCCAATTATAATTATCAGATTACATGTCCAGTGGACATGTGTGTGAAATGGGCAGCTATGCATGGGGCGTAATTTTTTTGTGGGTACAGATTGCCCTTTTTTTTTTTTTTTCAGGTGAGAGTGGAAAGTGAGTTAGAGGAAGTAGGTATGTTCGGGGAGGTAGGTTGGGGAGGTAAACAGACAAGACAGACAAGACGCATACAGAGGTGGTGTATGACACATGGGGTGGGGGAACACAATTGACGGGGACGGATGTTTGGAAATCGCAAGCCCATGAGCACACAGATGGTAACAGTGGAACTGAGATCCCCACCCATGGGCAGTCACCACTGCACCTTCACAGCCCCGAGGGTGGCTGTGCTGGGGGCTGCATAGGATGGGCAGGCTCACCCATGAGACACACCACTCTCGCCTCGAGCTGGTGTAGGGGATCAGCGACTGAACGCTGGATCTCCCTATGCACCACAGCCCGGACCCTTCAAAGGGTGACAGGTGGCCCTTCTCTGCCCACGCTTGCACGGGGGGGGTGAGCCCCATCTCCTGCAGTGCTTCCACCCAAAGGTGGCACAGGACCAATGGAGGAGGGGAGCCCGGGCTGAGCCGGATCTGCTGGTGCCAGGTGCACTCGCCAGCTGAGGAGGGACAGGTGGGTCCGCCTGTACCGGCCTTCCCATACGTTCTGTGATTTGGTGTGTTTAATTACAACATAAACAACAGCATTCCAGATTAGTTGTAACAGCATGCAGTAATTTTCCCATTATCCCAACACACCAAGATTCCAACAGTTGAACAGCAAGCATAACACATGCATATATTGAACGACAGTGGATATTCCAACAACATGCAGGGATGTTTGGTAGCAACAGGCCACCATAATTGTGGTGTTTGAACAGGGTACATGCATCAACGTGTATGCAAATATTTATAGAACAATAGGACATATGTCCCAACAAATATTTAAGGTTACACATACCCATTGAGGTGTGTGTGGAATTGTATGGTTTATGCACATAGAGTAGGGTGTAGAAAAAACCTTGATTAACATCTTATAATTACTTTAGTCTACACTACACTACATTCCTAGTGACTGCAAGTGTATATCCCCTACATGTATTATTACACTTGCCACCATGCATTAGGTTGTGTAATGGGTTTGGCTAGTTCAATATATGCCTCACCTATATCTGACATACTAACTGTCCAAGATGCAGATGTTACTGCTGCATATTCCTTGATTGCATTTATATTTCTTTATCTACATATCTGGATGTTTTCACATGACATTTTCACTTCTATTTGTACAGAACCCTGCATTTCTTGACACACACTCACATTTCTGGGGAACAAATAAAAATGCTACTCATGTGCCAGATTTACTTATGCATGCCAGCCAGTAACTGATGGTTGAGAACTGTATATATGCTTCACAGCTACTAGCACTTCCATCACCCACTTTATATGGGACTGCACAACTTTGAGTTGCCAGCACTTTTTAAAACAGTACTATTTGTATAATTCAAGGGTACAACAACATTTCAAACTAAGTGACACAGACACACTCCAGGTTTTAGACCTTTATTAATGACATTACACACTTTTCCACAGGCTCACTCCTTTATTTGTTATAACGGTGCATATGGAAGACATATTCAAGACATATTATACTTTTATTAATAGGTTAGAACACCCTTTTTCAGGCTCACTCACTTATTTTATATGACAGTACTTGCAGAGATATTATTCCAGACATATGTTACCTTTCTTAATGGGTTACTACACTCTTTTTCTGGCTCTCTGACTTTTTTATCTGACAGTACATGCAGAGGACTTATTCAGGCCATTTATGGCTGTATTATTGGACTACAACACTTTATTTCATGCTCTCTCCCCTATTTTATGCAACAATACATGCAGAATAATCACTAACCTGCCTGGTGGTGCAGCCTTAGCAGCCTATCTGCATAGGCTTGTTGATGCGCAGCATGGTCACCTGCAGCTGTAAAGTAAATTAAGGGATATTGAGACATACCTATCCGTTATACAGAATCAATTATCAATTCCTACATACTGCATTCCATGGCTACCTACTCAGTTGTGGGGCATCCTGCATCCCACAGGCCTCCTGTATCCATTGGTTCAGGTGGTCCTGCTTCCGTCTCTTCAGGTCTGCATGGTGGTGACGGATCTGCTCACCAGTCCAAGGAATGCCTGTGACACTGGTGAGGTCATGAGCTAACCGGTTCCAAGCCTCTGCCTTGTACTCCGTCCCTTGGAACTGGTCCTGCAGGAGTCTTGACTCATGATGGTGGACAAGGAGCCAAACCATGTATTTCGCCTCCTCGATGCCCCAACGTTGAGCTTGGAAGTGTGTACCCTCTCCAGCACCAGCCATTCTAACTGCAGATGTGAGCTACAATCAGTTATGGCGAGTATTCCTGCCTATGGGGCTTAAATATGCCAGATTTCCCGCAGTTTTTTGTGATTGGCCATTTTTGAAAATTCTCGGCTGACTACAGACCTGCTTAGTAATGGTTAATCTACCATTACTAAGTATATGTATGTTAACAGTGGCTGTTTCTTCTAAGTTGTCATGGCTTAGTGGTTCTGCTCTTTGATTATGATGCACAGAGTCCTGGGTTTGAACCTTGTCTTTCATTTTATTTTCATACTGTCCAGACAGGTTAAGGGATGTGGCTGCATTTAAGCAACTTTGCTCTACGTTGCTCCATTGTGCCCTATGGTGCCCTGGTTGGCACGGCGCGCATGTCCACACAAACACATTGCGCTGGTTAAAGTGCTATTTCACTATGGGCACCTCTATTGCGCTGGGTAAAGTGCTCTTAAACTTTGGGCAACTATTGCGCTGGGTAAAGCACTATTAAACTATGGGCACCTCTATTGCGCTGGGTAAAGCGCTATAAACTATGGGCAACTCTATTGCGCTGGGTAAAGCACTGCTTAACTGCAAGCAATTATATATCAGGATCCTTTAAAAATTTTATATTTTGTTCACTGATACATTGGCCATTTCACTGCTTTTTACTGATATTTTAATCATATGTGTCAGGTATTATTCCATGTACTGATTTAAAACATAAATAAGAAGGGGAGTGGTGGGACTTGAACTGTGAATGCTTCTTCTTTGTGCAAACACTCGACCATTATGCTATTGCTATTTGGTGTGATGTGCATAAACATTCTTTCTTATGCTCTTCCATGTCAGAATTGCTAACTACAGCTAAGCAATGGGCACACCTGTGCACACACGCGCAAATATAGGCAGCTATTTCGGGAATTTAAAAAAAATAAAATTAATTTTTTACTTTTCATAACTGTGATGGGGGTTTACAATGTCAGGGAGTGTGGTGTTGGGTGCAAGGACATTTGAGCGGACTCACTCTTGTGTACTTTCATTTTCCTTTTCCAAACCTTGCAGGGGCATGGCCATTTAGACTGCTTGGCAGTCGGACACGCCCCCTGCTTTCCTACCCGGTCCGTGCAAGACTTACGGTTCAGTCAGCATGCCCTCAAGAATATTCATGGCACGCTGACGACATACCATTCAACTGCAGCCTCTGAGTAAGACTTATTAAGTCTTACACAGAGGATTTGTGAATCCGGGGGATTTTATATGTAAAATCTAGCAATTAACTCTAGTCTCAAAACAATAGAAAGAATCTGCTGGTTCAGACACCACGAGTCTGAGTTTGATATCAAACAGTCATACAAGGCTTGACTTATCAGCTTTCCTCCAGCAGAGTGCACTGTTGTTACATTTTTGACGTTCAACAATTAACACCATTTTTTCCATTTAAGAGAACAAGCCTGTGGGTTATATTAAAATTTACAAATGACAGAATTATCTACAAAATTCTATCTAGCTAGGCTACCAGCCTTCACGTATCATCACAATCCCTTCCATAGCCTTACAGATAAGGCTGGTTGGGCTTACTGGTCTATAATTACCTGGGTCAGTTGACACTCTACCTTTATACAAGGGAATAACTGTTGCTTTTCTTTATTCAGCTGGCACAAAGCCTGTTTGAAGGCTGATATTGAATAACCTCTGAAAGGCATCTGTCTTTACCTCTCAACCTTTTAGTGTGAGAAATCTGGACAAAGCCATAAATAAAAGTGGGACAAAGGCCCAAAAATAGGGACAATTTATAAATACTGCTCTTACAAACTTAGAAAGTTGATAGAATAATAAGTTTTGCATTCGCATGAATTTTCTTAAGGGTATGAAATCTGAAACACAAATGTCATTATTTTCTAACTTCAGTGTTTAATGATTTGCTACTAATTTGCCAGGAAAGTACAATTCTATGAAAAATGGACCAATGAACGAGGCAAAAATCTGAACATTCTGTGAAAAGCTATACATTTAAGAGGTATAGGTCTGTCAAGTCCTGTTTCTGTCTTTCCAGAAAGTAACCCAGTATATTGTCTAGCCCCTTGTAAGCAATCTTATTGGTCTTGGATAGTGCTTTGAGGACTTTTTCATGGGAAATTTGACAGGGGTAGTGGTTGTGTAAATGTGGATATGGGATCTGGGGATATATGAAGGGTTAGGGGTGAAGTCAGTGCTAAATTTATGCACTATGAAATTGGTCATGTCCTCTGGGTCTGAGTATGTGATATAATTTACTAGTTTAGCACAGTGGTGGGCATTGTTTTTGAAGTCTCTAACATAGTTAAAGAAGGCTATTTTACCTCATATCTGGCCTTGGCTGAGTTGATTGGACTCCAGAGTTCCCAATTTAGTTCAGCAAGTGCTTTTTTCTCATCTTGAGAGTTAAGTTTAATACAGAGTCTGTTTATATTTGGATTCCACCATAGGGGTTTATTTTTACTGGCATGTTTACTTTGAAGGAAGAAAAATGCATCTATGCAGCTATTTACATTGGGCAGCAAAGTTTTCCATATACACAATAGAGTAATCAGATTTGAGGAGGATTTTGAATTTGGTCAGGTCAACACTAAGTTTTAGTAGATAAACCTTAGAATAATCAGTGAGTACCAAGGTAATGGAAGATGCTTCCTACTTCAGTCTTATAGTGAATGTAACAGAGTTGTGGTCTGATCTGACTAGGGAGGAAATCACAATTGGTAGGGAACAAAGCTGTCCCATATTGGTAAAAACCAATTCCAGGATTTTATCACCCTTCATCCAGACAGAATATACTGATGAAGTCCAGACATTTCTGGGAACACATGTTTAAGGATATATAGGTCTCCCAGTTTATGGAGGAATAGTTTGATGACTCCAAGGAAGATGGTGTTTGGCTTAATTTATGTGGACTCTATACTAGTTAGGTAGGGGGTATGGGCTGATGGAGACAAGGAAGGGGTCCCATAGATAGCTATGATTTGGTAATGAGTTTTGTTAATAGTAAGCTGGATGTGGTGTCACCCCAGGTTATCTTGTTTAATGAGTTTGAAGGTGAAATGTATTTATAAGAATATGGAAATTCCACAGCTTTGATTTGTAGATCCTCCTGTAACATTCCTTTTGATTCACTCTGCCTGCTCCAGCTTAGCACTATGCTACAAAATTAGCAAAGAATGAATAATTCTTTTCTTATATTAAACAAAACTCTATTGCCTCTCAAGTATATTATCTTAGATATAATAGTGTTCCCCACTGTAATATTTCATTGTGGTTTACTTTATTGCTGTGGTAGGACATACTAATTGCAGCGACACATTCACATTGATATCAGTAAATATTTGTTGTATGTGTACACTTCATGGAGCAAAACTGTGTACATATACTATGGCAGCATTATTTATTTATTTATTTATTTTAGTTATTTATTTAGTTATTCATTTTATTTATTTGACATTTGTTGACTGGGTTAGAGTGGCTGAGCTAGTGCCCATTTTCAGCAGACACCTGAGGAGAAAAGCTCCAGATTATTACAAAATAATGTAGAAATAGTTCATACAAATATTTCAAAATAGAAATAAGTTGACATACAGAACACAAAAACAAAACAAAATAACAAAGTAGCATTGTTGCATCATTTCAATGGGTCGCATGACCATTTCTGTCATACATTTGCATTTCCTTATATTGGTAGTTTGCCATGACTGATGCATCACAGTACTGCTCATGTTTGACATACAGTATTACAGTGCATGAACCACTATGTGTGCCACATTATAGGCACAGTATGTGCCTGCACCACCATAATGTGTAGTAACACATTACTGTAGCATACACCATTGTTAACACCTTATGTCAAACATTCAGTTTGCAGCCGCAAGAATTACAGTAATGGATATTATTACCACTGTGTAGATGCAGTGTTCCTGCCTACTGTAAAGGAAGGAATAGCACACTTAGTTTATTTTACCTGCCCATTCCCACAAGTGTATGTTTTAATGCACATGTGCATATGAGTTGTTGATAGTGTGATGTTTTGCTGCTGATGTGCAACACTGTACTTTGCTACTGCAGTCCCACAACTGAAACTGATAAGAGAGCTGCTGAGCTAGGAACATATCCATTGGTTACTGCCACATGCAGTATAAAACATTTGTGCACACAACCATGGTTGCAAACAATTGCCATGTTTGTAGTTCAGCACATGCTTTGCAGTGATAGCCTTCCTGAAAAGGAGGGTCTTCATGAACATTGTCGGCATTCCTTCCTGTTCTACCATTAATGCGTACACTTACACATTTCACAACAGTGCAGCTATTATGCTGCTTCTGTTGATGCATTCAGTAGCCTTTTGAGGCACGGTGGCATATTGATGGGTTTTATTTCTTCTTTTATTGTGTTGGCTAATGTCATCCCCCTACCCCTCCATTTGCTGTGTGCCTCTGTATTGTGTCTGTGTGTGTGTGAGTGTGTGTGTGACCCTGTCCCTTTTTAGTGCACCCTCCCTGTCCTTGGTTTGTATCTTATATGTAATGTGCTCCTATCCTTACCAGTTATCCTGCTTACAACCACCTGATGTATTCTTCTTTTCTCAAAAATGGGGGCCTATCCCCACAAACAAGCAAAAAAAAATATCCATGTCCATTACCATCCATCTAACTACCTTTTCTAATCTTAAATTTGTATTATCCATCTTTCTCCTTATCCTCTTTTTCTTTTCTATCTCCCCCATTTCCTTGGTATGTGTACACTGCATATGTCCCCCAGTACCATAGCTAGGGCAGTGCAAGAGGAGGATCTGCTCCAGGTGCAAAGTATTGTAGGTACAATCAGCTGATACTGATCTTTCTTGCAACACTGGCTTTTAAAAGCTGGAATTGCATTTACGGTCAAACCTGAGTGCTATGGCATTCCATGTGTGGTCTAAACTGTAACAACTGCATGCTACATTATAACAAGCAGTTTGCTACAGTTTAAAAGATAAAAAAAAAAAATCTTTTATTTTTGTTTCTCACTAAAACCTTTGTGCTGCACTGCCCCGTGCAGGCAAAGAAAAAAAAAACTGTAGCTACTCTCTGCTACATTTGAATCAAGCAGTTTACTACAGTTTATAAGATGTAGATTTTTTTTTAACTAAACCTAAGTGCCTTGGCTCTCCATTGAGGCAGGGTATAAACTGTAGCAATTGTTTGCTACACTTTATAAAAATGATTTTTTTTAACTAAAACCTGAGCACTGTAGCTCTTCATGCAGGCAGGATATAAACTCTAGGAGCAATTGCTATAGTTTATACCCTGCATGGAGCACTACAGCACTCAAGTTTTAGTTAAAAAAAGGTTTTCTTTTATACTTTTAAACTGTAGCAAACTAGTTGTTACAATGTAGCAAGCAGTTGTTACAGTTTAGTCCCCACATGGAGTACTAGAGCACTAAGGTTTGAAAGTATTGGAGGAGGGTCGAGGCAGGACACATAAACTGGACCTGAATGGTTGGGGAAGGGAGGGGTGTATGCATCTGCACATGGAATATCTATTTTTTTTTCTTTTGCCCTTCATTGCAAGAGCAGGGGAGGTGGGTCTGTGGGTGGATCTCTACCAAGCCAGTCATATAGCAATCAACTTAATATAGTAAAGTGTTTTCTTTCTTTCTTTTTCCTTTTTTTTTTTTTTGCTTTGTTTTTGCTTTTGTTCTTTACTTGAAGAGCTGCAGTGGTGTGGGACACTAGTTCTTGGTACTGCCACAGGGTGCTGGTTGAGCCAGCAATGCTTTTGGTGTTCCTCACACACATTTTAAGGCAAACATCATGCTAAACTTCTGCTGATTACTATGCTGGTGGCATGGCAAACTGTACTGATGTTGCCAATATTTTTTTATTGCCCTGAACTACTCAGCAAATTGTGCAAACTTTGAACATTACACTAATTATTTTTGTATAAATGTATGCAAACATTGTTCTGACAGTGCTTTCATATAATGTGCTATGTAGCATTAATCTAGATATAAATTTTATGGAATGCTTCTGTGTAAATTGTTTGATCTTCATAATTCAGTGTATGCTGCATATGTGTCTGTTATATTAATACAATACACCATAAGCATATGTCCTTCCCTGTCAATATTAAATGTCTTTTAGATAATTGTTTTCCAACTACTTTTATCATCCATTTACCATTTTGTTCTTCTACCATAAGCAGTAAGACTCTGACATACTCTGTTGTCCTTGGTAGCGTGCACTCATCTACATGCTAATCACTTCTTTAAGGGATTTTCCTTATTACACAGATTGGTGGAACATATCTGCTTATCAGAGGATGAGGTATTGTCAGTTATCAAGGCTCCATTCACACGTAAAGCCATGAACAGTCAACCTTTGTTATAAAAACAATACCCAATATGCCAGCATCTGTACTAACCAATGTGTTTAATGAAACAATAAATATGGTGTGACATGCCTCATCCCACAAAGCACGTGTTTATGTGCAGTTCCATGGCTGAAGTCTCAGGGGAGACTAGGGCTCCCAAGGAAGTGCAGTTTACAAAGGTGTTAGCTCCCACTCCCAGGAAGCTCTTCCCTGCCCTCAGAAACAAATGGGCCACAGTGTTTTTGCCTAATGGGAACAAATAGTTGCCAGTAGGAAAAGGTTTAATGGTCAACAAAGGGGAACAGGCCAACTAACCTCCAAAAATCAGTTACAGCCTGAGATCAGGATTGCAAAATGCTGAAAATACTCATCTAATTGGGATGGTTCTGCCTTCAGCCAAAGCATTGTGAGCAGTACTCAAGAAAGTCTAGGAAATCACTGTACTTAGCGTGGAAAACTTATTCTCCTACACATTGGCCCACCTGGCACAGGCTGTGTGATGCTGGAAAAGCTTTCCTGCATCACTCAGGATGTTTAGCATTTAGAAAGGGGATTAATTACAGTCTGATTAGTTCCTTACTTGATTTCTTTGTCAGGCAATTAAATTAGGACACTCTTATTGTATGTGAAATATTATTATTAAAAGCTTTACGTATCAGTTCTCATATTTAATTATTTTATGCTAGGGCAGCATACTTCTTGTTTAAGGAAAAGCAGTTAGAAAACTTTTCATAAACATTAATAAGAATAACTTTTTACAATACCCACCACAATTGCTGACTTATGTTTATTACCTATTTTGTTATGTTGCCATAGTATTATCTACTTTTGATGTTCTCTCATTATTTTCATCTTGCTAGGTATCAAAATGAAAATGGCATTTTCATTGCTCTAATGTTATGGTACGCATTATGATCTACCATGTTTTATTGTTCGCTTTTTAGTATTTTATTGCTGTAAAACATAAATAAGTAATACATAAATAAATAAATACAATATTGTTATAACTATATAGAGGTCCAAGTAAGTAATTTGGAGTAAGAATGTGGTTAACTGTTCTTTGCTTTCACCCAATGGAAAACAATTAGCCAACAGTCCCTTCTGTTGTTTGACCATCTGTCCTACGACTAATGACATTTGCTAGCTGCGAATGATGCAAATATAACATGCATACCTCTCAACTGTCCAGATTTCTGCAGAATGTACAGCTTTTTATCTCATATTTTTTATCTGTTTCTCATAAAATCTGTGGCTTTCTGGCAAATCACTGAGGATTAAAGTCATTGAATTATGACATAGATTTGAGTTTTGCACTTATTTCACATTTTACATCCTTCAGAAAATGAATCCTAACACAAATCCAAATATTCTAGCAACTTTCTAAGTTTACAAGAGCAATATTTAAAATCTGTCCCTATTTTTGGACCCCTGTGCAGAGTTGTTTTAGGCTTTGTCCAGATTTCTTGCACTAAGAGATTGAGTGGTATGATAACATCTATTCTGTTGCACATAGAGTTCATCAGCCATTACTTCCTGTGCAGTATATTCATTTTTAATCAAAATATTTTCTCATTTGTTTAACAGAGAGCTATCTCATATATATAACATATTGTCTCATATTAAAACTGAAGTTATTGTAGTATGGAAACCTAGTCGTACTGTCAGGTAAAATAGATCAGATAGGAGCTGAAACTTCACTGGCTGAAGAGAGTTTATATTAGATCTTTGAATGCTTAGGTTGTCGAATGACGAAACATTGACACCTAAACGTTGAAGTCTAATAAATGCGACACACCAATTACGCAAATTTGTTCCCTGAGAAATCAGGGATTTGCCATTTTCCCTGATATAGATTGATCTCAGAGTTGGAATATTTAGTTTGGGGGTGTGTGGGGGGCACAGCCCCCCCACGTCAAGGGGTGTGGGGGGTGAAGCCCCCCCCCCACTTGATTAGGGTTTTAGAGTTTTGTTTTTTTTTTTGGCCAAGCAAATGTTTTTCCCTGGGAAAAAATTGCGTAATTGGCCTGTCACATTTATTAGATTTCAATGTTTAGGTGTTGACATTTCCACGTTCGACAACCTAAGCATTTGAAGATCTATTATAGGCCCATCTGAAGATGATAGAAGCAAACTTCATTCTACAGAAAAATATAACTCTAAAAATAATTTTAAAAAGTATGTTAGATGACAGAAAACAAAACAAAAATAATTTAGTTCTAAGATATCTACCATAAGAAGTGCAACTGACAAACTACAATATTTTTCTGCAAGTCACCAGACCATCTGCCTTTACAGATTATATGGCGGGAATAATGGATTATATCTTAAACTGGAGTTTGATAACAGAAATCCTCCACAGATAGTTTATGTACACATGGCAAACTACTGAAATAAGATGCACCCAGGAGCAGTGGTATGTAAAATAAGTGAAACCAACAGAGCATTTCCACTATTGAAGACATTCCAGATAATGTTAAGAAACAAATACAAAAGGATGGCTGTGAGTGTCCAAGTACTGGTATTAAAGAGAATAAAGTTTACAACAGCATATCTTCACACTCCATCAATTTCAGGTTGATGCTGTTGCAACTTATTTATTAAATTGTCAACAACAAAATAAATGTAACTGTAATACTTAAAGCATTTCACCTTGGAATGGTACATTTCAACGTAACCTTTGAAAACCAAAACTCAATCAAATGAATCAACTAAATCAAATGAAACAACTGCAGCCAGTTGGAGAAGCCCCCCCCCCAACCTTTTCCGGCCAACTCATTTGCTAACATGGGGTGTACCCAGCGTCTCCTCAGTCCCAGACTGATCCTGACTTCCTGATTGCCTTAAACCCTTAATAGTCCAACCTTCAGAATAATGTGTAAAGAAGAAGTGGGATGATGGGAGAGCTATAGACGGCTATTGCAGCCTACACCCACCAGCATGCTGGTATGATGCCCCCCCCATCCTTTCCATATTAGCTAGCAATTAATAACAACTGCTAGTTAAGCTCTGTTTAAACCATATTTATCTTGTAAAAACAGAGGTAAATGAAGACTGAACAAGTCTCGGATGAGTTCATTCAGATGAACTCCATCTTCATTGTAAAACTCAGGATCTGGGGAGTTCAAATAAAGGTGGACTATGACTGGAAATGTTCTTAATAAAGAGGCTATGGATATCCTGCAATTCAGGAACCTGAGAGTAATCTTGACTGCTGCTGCTTTTTGGGCTCCTGCCCAATGTAACCTTGGCAAAATGGTTCACCAGGCTATAGGCATGTTGGGAATGTTCTGATGCAGGATTCCCAAATCAGACAGTATTTTACTAAATAAGATGCATTTTGCATGACTGTTAGATTGTTTCCTCCTAAATGGATAATTAATAAGTTTGGTGGCTTACCTTGCCTTATTAATCTTTCAAACAAAGGAAGGAGATGAAGCCACAATAGACTTGGAATGGTTATCCCTTCAATGTAGTAAAGGGAGGGTTCAAAACCAAGATCTAATCCCTTATTTCTCATCCAAGATCTGATTGCTGCACTGTGTATGAAAGAGTGGCCCATGACTGAGACTGCTGGTAGATTTGTAAAGACAAAAGAGAGTATTATCCAATATAATTCAAAAATGCATTAGGTTTCAGTCTACCAGTTCTTTCTAGAATATCAGTTGACTGCCCTTCCCTGTCTAGATCTGTGGCTCTCTCAATTTTTAAAAAGTGGAACAAGAAACCAAGGGATGAAATAGCTTGAGTGTTTAATGCTGTCTTGATCACATTGTTAACTTTTTATTTATTTATTTATTTATTGACATTTATTAACCGGGTTGGTCCAGCTGGGCCGGTAGCCCATTTTCAGTGGAGACCCAAGGAGAAAAGCTCCAGATTACAAAGAAATTTCATATTAAAATTCACACTCAAAAGCATTACAGTACCTACAATAATTCACACTTCAGGATAGTACAAAGAGTATAAAAATAAAAACATAAAAAGTTAAAAACAAACGCATAGTGCATAACCAAATAGCATTTGTCCAAAGAGATATACAATAATATTCATCACAATATTCAAGTCTTCACTATGGAGTGGATGAGTTAACCAGGTAAGCACATAGTAGGTATAAGTTTAAAAGTAGGGAGAGAGTACTGTAAAATTTCAAGTGGTGGGAATATGAAGCAAGAGAGAAGTGGAGTTTAGGTTTTGTCATGGCAGGGGCAAGTCTTAGTGTTGAGAAAATGTAGTTTTTTTAAGTGTAGTGGGTGGATAATGGAGCAAATGTGTATATGAAGTTTGTTCCAAGCTTTGGCAACAGAGTATTTATACAAAAGTTTACCCACTTGTTTTTTTGGATGGTAAATATCTAAAAGTAGTTGGTTAGAGGTACGTAGGGTCCGAGATGGGGAGTAGGGGGATACGACGAGGGATAGAGCAGAACATGAAGATGGTGTGTATAGAATAGTGTGTAATATTTGAAATTGTAATAGCAAGAGTTGTTGGGGAGTTCAAGCCATTGGAGAGAGAGAGAGAGAGAGTATTTAGTGCTAGGCAGTTGTGTGAGTTATAAGGAAAGTTCATAATGAATCATGTTATTTTGTGGTATGTTTGTTGAAGTTTGAGCAAGTTGGTAGAATGAATATTTGTTAGAATTGGGACAGTGTATAGAAGGGAGGGGAGGAGAAGGGCCTGAGCCAAGGAGAGTCTGGGATTGAAATTTAGTAATTTTCTGTTGCGATACAGTAAGCCTAGTTTCTGGTGAGTTTTTTTGATACATTGAAGTAAGTGAAGGTTAAACTTAAGTTCATCATCAGTGATGGCACCTAGGAGCTTTGTGTGGGGATTGGGTTTTATGATACTGTTATTAGAGGATGTAATAGTGAAAGTAGATTTATGATGAGAGAGGGAATTGGGGAAAAAGAGCAAGAGTTTGGTCTTTTTAGGGTTAAGGATGAGTATATTATCGGACAGCCATTTTTCAGTAGATAGAAAGGTATTTTGGGTTAGGGTAAGAAGTTCAGAGATATTTCTGGAGGTAGAGATGAGAGTTGAGTCATCCGCATATTGGATGAGGGAGGATTGTTGGCAGGATGTGTATAGTTCATTAGTGAATATATTGAACGGGAGAGGACCCAAGATGGAACCTTGTGGAACATCGGACGGTACTGGAATATAGGGAGAGCATGATGAGAGCCATCTGACAGATTGCTGCCTACAAGAGAGATAGCTAGAGGACCAGGCTAGGGATGTAGCAGATAGGCTGAGATTAACCAGTTTCATTAGCAGTATAGAGTGAGAGACCGTATCAAAAGCTTTGGATAGGTCAAGAAAGAGACAGGATATGAGTTGGCTATTGTCACTGGCCTCAGCGATAGCATGGGTAAATGAAAAGAGGGCAATAGTTGTGCTATGGTTAGGGCAGATACCATGCTGAGTTGGAGTGAGAAGGTTATGCTGGAGGAGATTGTTGAGAAGCTGGGAATGCATGCATTTTTCAAGTATTTTAGAGAGAGGGGATAGAATGGCAATGAGTCTGTAGTTAGATGGGTCAGTTGAGTTTCCTCCTTTACGGAGGGGGGGTTGTGAAAATGGATTTCCAAATGAGAGGAACAGTAGCTTCTTGAATTGACCTGTTGATGAGAATGGATACAAGATAGGCTATAGATTCAGCAGCTTGATTGAGGAACCTAGAGGAGAGATTGTCTGTGGAGGAAGAGCAGGGTTTCAGCTTCAGAAGACGTGTTTTGATGTAAGGAGTGGGAAAAGGATGAAAGGAGAAGATATTTTTATTGAGTGGTTGGGGGGGTAGAAGTAGGTTAGAGTTGGAGAGAGGGAGATTTTGGATCATATCAATGAAGTGTTTATTGAGGAGTGTAGCAGTCTCTAGTGGAGGTTTATTTGTTAAAAGGGAGGGGTTGGAAGGGCAGCTGGGTGAAAGAATATTGGTTAGAGTCAACCAGAACTTATGTGGGTTGAATTTGCCACTGAGTTTGGCAGAGTTATAGTAGTTTTTTTGTCTTTATTGATTTGTTTCTTGACAATATTCCATAGTGCTCAAAAATGCTGTAACAGGGGTAGATGTTTTTTTAATGCAGGCTTTCCAAGCACTATCTCTTTTGTGCATAAGGGATCCTAGTATCCTTGGTAAGCCAGGGAGCATAATTTGATTTGATTCCAATTCTCCTGGATGGGGCATGGGAGATGAGGGCGTGCAGGGAAATGCTACTGAAATTTCTCACTGTGTCATCAAGAGGAAGATGCCTAAGGATGGACCAGTCAATATTAGACAGTATGGAGCTGAATTGAGTGGTATTGAAGTTAGCAAGTTTACAATAGTCTCTGCAAAGGTGGGATTTAAGTGTTTAGTTTGACTGCCTTAGAATAGAGGTGGAGAGATGATCACTTAGGGAGTCTGGTAAGGTAGCTGGGCTATGGCAGAGGTTGGGAGAGTTAGTGAGAATAAAGGTGAGGAAGTGACCTTGGGGGTTTTGGAAAATGAGATTATTGCTCTCACATTTGTCTTGTGTATTTTTGAGTGGATGTCACTAATATTTTCCCTTTTTAAGAAAAATCAGCATCTGGCCCTTGCCTGTTTGGTCAGTTTTAGACTTCATTTTACTGATGACTACTTGTTCTTGTTAAATTATGACATCTTTCCAATGTACCAAGAGCAGGAGGTCAGAGAATCTGAAGGCCCCTGTGTACATTCACATGTAAAATCTAGACCACAGCACTAACAAGTAAAACCCCTGAATTGAGTCTTTCACCACTTTGATTAGGATGCCAAGTTAATGTGCACCCAAAGCTTTCCTAGAGTCTGTTAAAATAGCTTTCATGTGGCTACAACCCTTGATCAATTGCCTAATTGTCCACTGATTAGGGATTAATGATAACTTTAAGCAACAAGCAAACCAACTTAGTATAGATGCTTGAAACCTAAGGAAAGCTGTGGAGTCCCCTACTGAACGTGTGCTGAGTAAGTTCTCCTGGTGGTGCGAGCCTAGGGATTCACTAAAATAAGCATCATCAGTTTTCTCCAATGAGCCACAGATGGTGAAGTATCAGGTAAGGGTGTTGTTGGGCCTCTGATGTCAGGAAGCAAAACTGTCAGGTATTGAGTAAATGCAACCTGGGACTTGTTTACTAGTAAATGACGGCTTGATTTGTAAGCAGCATTAATTGCCTGAGCACTGATTCTATCCTGGGGGATCAAGAGGTTCTCATGTTTAAAATGTAAACTACTATTTGGTTGTCTGAGTAAAATATAATTATTTTATTCAAAAGATCATCTTTCCAAACATACACCGCTACCGAGACAGGAAATAACTCTAAAAATGTTATGCCTTTTAGTGCAGAACTTGACCATGTGTCTGGCCAGAGTGCAACAAACCACTTTCCCCCAAAGAAGCACCCCCACACCAATGCCTGAGCAGCATCTGTATAGAGCTGCAGTGCATCTGAAGTCATCCAATCACATTGGAAAACTGAAACCTCATTAAAATGTTGCAGGAAATTTGTCCATAATCTCAAGTCATCTTTGACTCTCTTGGGAGGGCAAATCTAATGATACTTCTTTTTTCCAGCCTTTAGTAGATATGCCAGAGTTCTCATAAATGTCCTGCCTGGCTGAATTGCCCTGCATGTGAAATTGAGGGAACCTAAAGGAGGCATGACTTGGCTTATTCTGGAGATTTTCTTGGCTAAAAATGTTTGAAGCTCAGGTTTTAATTTGTCATTTTTTAAATCTGGTAGCCTGAAAGCTCCATTAATTATGTCACCAAGAAAGTTTTTTCATTGAGAGGGTCCTGTAGTTTTGTTTAAGGCTAACAGAACACCTAATTCAAGTCATAGTGCCATGAAGACTTTAGGGTGGCCACGATGATGCAGTGGTTAGCATTGCTGCCTCACAGCAAGAGGTTTTCTGGTTCAATTCTTGGCTGGGGTGCCTTCTGTGTGGAGTCTGCATGTTCTCCCTGTGGTCGCATGGGATTCCTCCGGGTGCTCTGGTGTCATCCCAAAGACATGCAGTAAGTGGATTGGACACTCTAAATTGGCCCTAGGTGTGAGTGTGTGTGTGTATGTGCCTTCTGTGGAAGGTTGGGTGCCGGGCTGGCAACTCGACACTGTAAAACTCCACTGCCAATCATGAGTGGACAGATGATCCTCTGTGGCAACCCCTAACTGGGAAAAGCCAGAAGAAGAAGTGCCATGAAGACTTCCTTTGCTTTCTTGGTGGCCTCTCTCCAGTCTGCAAGGATCAAGTAATCACTGAGTTAATGTATCGCAGCTGCATTCAAAACTCTGTGCTCTCAACACCGTTTGAAAGCAGAACTAAACATTTTAAATATTGCACAAGCCATCGGACAGCTCTTCACCATAGCTGCATTGAAATACAGGCAATCTTTCTGTGAAAAATCACAATCTGGGCCAATCTTCATTCCCAATGGGCAGCAGCCAGAATGCTGATTTTTAAGTCTAGCTTAACTAACCAGGGGTCCTTAAATGGTCTGGTAGTGCTGGCTGCCCCATCTAAATTAACGTAACTCTGGCATCATCATTCCCAATGAAATCATTGACTGAAAGACTTGAGGGGTAAGAAGGATGGTGGATTAATCTAAATGATCCTGTTTTTTTTCTTTGAGATTAATCCAATAAGTGAAGTAATGAATTCCTTGCAAAGCAAAGAGAGGAATGGACCTACCCTGCCCAACTGGATTTCTTCCTTAATGATCTCCTCAGTTTTGTAACTTCTCTCAAGTGTGGAACTGGAAGTGGATTTTAAAGAAAAACCCTCAGCAAAATCTTGGATTAATATGTCAACTGCAAGATGGCTGAGGTAATCTTTTGGTCAATCTCAGTGTTTTTACATTAAGGGGGAATGTGTAGGATTTACAAATTCAAAAACTTAGATTTTATTTTTGTTAAAGCTATGAAATATATCCCTTTCATGCAGGCCTGCTCATTCATATATGTTAATATTCACTTCATTCACTTTATCTTACTCAAATTGACTTTATGAGTCCTACAGGACTACAAACCCAACATAAGAAATTGTTTAATTCAGAATATCTATGCCTTCCCTTCCTATCATATGCTTTCAGTTTTCAGTCAGGCCATACTAACACTAATAGACAGCCTAAAATAAGGTTGTGTTTCACAAACTGTAGAACATTCAAAAAATATTCTGCTCTTTCTACCTATTGAGACTTTAGGGGAAAAGCCCTTGATAAAACCTGTTCTTTATATAGAGGAGGTTTTGGAAATGGTTTACCTTCTATATATTCTACCACTGGTCTAAACTATTTGCATTCCCTTTGCATATTTCTCATCTTCCTACTACTGTCCAAGTGGACCCTTCCTAGCTTTACCTTTTGTAATCGTACTTAAATCTAGACCATTTTTTTAAGAGCCAAGAGACTGAATTTGTTATGAATGACCTGTTTTAATTGTATGGGTCTATATTAGAAGCTCGAAGGTGTACTTATCCAAATATGTAAACGCCGACATATCTTCATCGAACCGCAAAAACATTGATCGTCTTGAATCGTGAAATCCGAAATGTCGAATCAACATGGTTGGCCCTTTTGTGGTATAGCTCCGTAAGGTAAGTATGCAATAGTTACGGACCTTAGGGTTAGGGTGTGTGTTAAGGTAAGTGCATAGATGATAATGTATGTGAGATTTAGTGTAGGGTTAGAAGTAGGCTTTTATTAAGTGTATGTGTGTGGATTATTTAGTTTGTTTGGGTATAACTTCTTAAGGTAAGTGTGTGATAGTTACGGACCTTAGGGTTAGGGTGCGGGTTAAGGTAAGTGCATACATGGTGGTATATGCAAGATTTAGTATACAGTAAAAAGTAGGGTTTAGTTTAGGGTTAGAAGTAGGGTTTTGGTTAGTGTATGTATGTGGTTTATTTAGTTTGTTTGGGTAGGTAGTATGTAGCGGGCGGTGGGACAACTATGACGGTTCGAGTTTTTGAATTTCGTGGTTTAGGGCATTCAGTGTATTCGCGGTTCGTGGAATATGTGTTGGTGTTTTAGTATTCGGTGACTAGGGCTTTCGCGCTTTTAATATAGGCCCGAATTTTATTAACCATCTTCTCATTATACTGCTACTGAACTAAAATATATGTGATGAGATATCTTCTAGTTTAATTTCTTTATACATATTTTCCATATACCACTGCTATGTACTCTTCTTTTAACTACTAGGGTTCCCTTGCTCTTTGCAGACCTTATTACCTTTGTTCTGGTTTATTATTTCTCACTACATAGCTTAACTGCTTCGTACAAGAAATATGGACAAAGTGTAAAATAATGGGGGAACAAAAGCCCAACAACGGGGACAGAAAAGATTGTGAAGATGAACTATATAGGTTCATAGGTTCACAGGCAGGTGCTATGCTATTGGCCCAAGGGCCTAAGTAAGCCCAGCCAACAAGGTTCCCTGGCTTATGCCACCCAAGAAAGTTATTTTCCTGTGCCCCTGTCGAGCAGAGCAACAGTAGTGATCCCCGGGGTGTATTTCCTATTTCCCATGCACTTATCAAGATTTTTCTTGAAGAGTGCTAATGAGGAACTTTGCTTGACATAGATGGGTAGCTTGTTCCAGAGTATAGGAAGTCTCTGGGACAGGACTCTATCCCTCCAGCATGTCCTGTTTATTGTGGTGACAAGGTTTAGGTCCCTAGAGCATGTAGCTCGGAGGGACTGGGATTTCTTTCGATGTAGCATGTCCTACAGCTCTGGGTTTGACATAGCTTTATATGCTAGGCAGAGATCACCTCGGAGTAGGTGATATGCTACAGAGTAAACCTGAAGTTTTTTGAGATGGTCAGTGTAGGGCATCCATTTGAGGCCAGTAATCCTCTTTGTGAGGTACTTCTGTGGCCTTTCCAGCTGCTGAAGATGTTTTGTGAGGTACATTCCAAAAGTGGCATTGTACTCTATAATGGGTCTAATTAGTGTCAAGTAGAGGGGAACAATGATCTCTTTTTTTCCTAAATGACAACCTTTTTGTGATGAGGTGTGCCACGTAGGAGGATTTCCTGACTACTGTGGCGATATGATTATCCAAAGAGAGACTACTGTCCATCTGGGTCCCCAGGTCTCTTATCACACATTCGGCATTAAGCAGACTGCCACCTATGTGGTAGTTCATGGGTACAGAGTTTTTACCAAAGGGGATGACAATGCATTTTTTGGCATTGAGCTTGAGGTCATGGCTCTGACACCAGGCATCTGTCTCAGTGAGGCCCTTCTGTAGGATGTCTACATCATTTGGGGACTCAATTATGGCTCCTAGTTTGCAGTCATTTGTGAACTTCATCAGCCAAAGGCTTTCTGTGTTAGCCTGTACTTCAGAGAAGTAGATACCAAACAGGAGAGATCCTAGGACTGAACCCTGTGGTACTCCACTTGTCACTGGTTTGAAGTCAGATTTGGAGTTTGCAAATTTTACAGTGTTAGTTCTGTCAGTGAGCCAATTGGCAACCCATCTTGTGATGTAGTCTACAGCTTTGATGACTGCCTCAAACAAGTCAATCAGGTTCAGGAGGCATGATCTGCCTTTAACAAACCCAAAATGGGTAGGGTCCAGAGTTTGGATGTCTTTATGTATGAGTTCCATGATGATACGTTCCATGGCCTTACAAACCAGACTCATCAGGCTAATAGGGCAATAGCTCCCGGGATCAGTGGTGGCTCCACCTTTGTGGAGTGGGATAACTGTTGCTGTGTGGCATTCATTGGGCACAAAGCATAATGTGAGGCTATGATTGAACATGGTCCTTAGGTGGGCAGCCCAATTCATTTATTTTATTTTATTTATTTTACATTTGTTGACTGGGATAGTCCGATTGGATGCATGTCCATTTTCAGCGGAGGCCCGAGGAGAAAAGCTCCAAGGGAAAGCAGATACAGCATTACATAATACCAGCATTACATATTACATACAGACTATGTACAGAGATTACATAAGTAAGCAGGTTAAACAAGTTCCACAGGTTAGAGTTAATCCTGAGCGCAAGTCAGGATTAAATTAAATTACACAGTAAACTGGTTAACAGAGTTTTACACATTCTAGAGAGAGTTAGCCAGGCTTGATACATTGACATAGCCAGTTAAGAGACAAATGTTGTTTGAGTCTAGTTTTAAATTGACCTAAAGTGGAAAGTAAGGTAGTATCAGCTGGAAGAGAGTTCCAGGATCTACTTACAGAGTTTGCAAAGAGAGAGTCACTGGCTGTGTTATTAATTTTGCTTGTCTGAATTATAAGATCCTCCAAAGCTAGCTATGAAAACAAAATCACCACTGATTCTAGGGACAAACACAAAGCATTCTATAGCTATGCCAAGAATCTCAATGACAACACCCAGATCTGCTCTGAGTTACAGCCCTTCATTCTGAAGTTCATGTAAAACGTAGCCTAGGATGTTATTTGGTCCCATGGATGCTGTGTTTTTGGCTTTAGAGAGTGCAGCTTTTACCTGCGTAGTTGTGATTACAGGGACTCCGCATTCTTTCTGTATAGTTATGGGCCCTTTAGGGGGTAAGAGAGGGGTAAAGTTAGCACTGAACCTATCTGCCAGGACGTTGGCAATATCAGTTGGTTCTGTAATTGTCATGCTGTTGTGCTGTAACTCAGAGCAGATCTGGGTGTTGTCATTGAGATTCTTGACATAGCTATAGAATGCTTTGTGGTTGTCCCTAGAATCAGTGGTGATTTTGTTTTCATAGGTAGCTTTGGAGGATCTTATAAGGGATCTTAGCTTCTTACTGTGGCTGACCAGGGAACTCCTCCACTCATGGGATTTTACTCTCTTTTGCAACAGTTTCTTCCTTCTGTTGTAGACTTTGTTTATGGCAGGGGACCACCAAATTGTCTTCCTTTTTTTGGAGGATAGCGTCTTGGTTCTGTTTGGGATAGCACGATCCATGCACTCGTGTAAGTACTTATAGAGTGCATCTGTGTAGGATTCATCAATCATAACTGTATTGTCCATCTGAATGGGTGTCATGAAGTTTGCCACTTCTGTCTTAAGAAGCATGAAGTTGGCTTTGGAGAAATGTTTACCGCGATTTCTTTAATGGGGGGCTGGATGTGTATATCTAGGGTGATTAGCTTATGGTCAGATCTGACCAACGAGGAGTTGACCAGGTGTGGAATACCGGTCACTCATGTTGGTAATTACTAGATCTAGGATATTGTTGCCCCTGATGGGGGTCTGGGTAAGTTGTTCTAGGGCATTGAAATTTATAAATTCCAGAAAGTGTGGCATGAAGGAGTTGGTACATGAGTAGTTCTCCCAGTTAATGGTGGGGTAGTTGAAATCGCCCATTATTAGGGTGTTTGGTTGAACCCTAATATTTTCCAGTATATCAAGAAAAGAGGAGTGGGAATCACGGGGCATGATGGGGGGATCTGTAGCAAGCTGCAATTTAGATTGCAGTTTTGCCCAGCGTTAGTTGCACTTGGATAACCTCGGATGCATTATGCTGAGCAACTAGCCTAGAGGTGTGGATATTCTTAATGAATATGGACACACCTCCACCTTTGGTGTTCTGGTCCAGGTTAGGTGGACAAAAAGTGTGGTATGAGTTATACCCTGGTAATGCAGTGATGCTCTCTGGAGTTTTAAACCAGGTCTCAGTCACTGCACAGATATCGATGTTATCCATTTTAAGGAGTGCATCGAGGGAGTGCATTTTGAGATTTAGACTTCTAGCATTGAGTAGCATTACCCCCAGTTTTTGCTTGCCTGTTCCTGCTACGGTGGTGAATTTGCCATTTGAACCTTGCCTAAAAAAGGCACTATAGGGGCAGTAAGAGCCTTAGCCAGTATCTGGAATACCAGGGGTGACAGGTGCAGGCCATCTCTGGCAAAGCATTGTGGTCTGTCAACCATGTTGTCCCAGGCAGACAGATATTGGATCCCCTTAGAATGATACCAGAAGCTTAGGCAATTGTTGAAGTCAATCATTTTGTCCTTGTACTGCGGTATCATTCTGGGTGATGGCAGGATGCTACTCAGGGCTAGGGTCATACCTGCCTGGGCTACAAGATTAGAGAGCTCTTCCATGTCTCTTTTCATGTAGTCCAGGGAGGTACTTCTCAGGTCATTCACACCAACATAGACAATGACAGAGTCATATTTGTACTTGTTGTGGAGTGACCTGAGTGCATGGGTTATGTGGCGAACCCTGGCACCTGACAGGCAGCTGACAGTAACCTTTTCCTTTTTTAGCCTGTTGGGTGGGACATCGGTGTGCCTCACTATAGAGTCACCTATGACTAGTGTGTTGAATACATTATTTTGCCTTATGGGCTGTGGTTGAGTGGCACACTGAGTCTATGGGCCATGTGTCATTTGGGTTGTGTTGAGGGGTAGAGGTTGCTTGCGTTTCTGCTTTGGAGGTCTCTGTTGCTTGACCAGATTATTACTGAGAGCCTCCGCAAATGTTTTTGTGTTTCTATGTCTGGATTTTGGTGGTGTAATTTTAGTGGGACTATGTGATGAGTGTTGTGTGGTGCAAGTGTTTACTTTCTCCTCTTGACTGTCAAGTTCAGTCTTGGTTGGAGAGAGCTTTACCTCCAGTTTGGGTAGATAAGTGCATCTCTCACAGGTTGTGGTGTTGGGTGGTAGGAAGAGAGGGTTGACTGTGTACACGAGTCAATTGCTACATTGCCCCAAGATGCCCAGATTCATCAGATAGATAGGAGAGAACACTGGGAGCTGACCCTTGGACATGCCTGAATAAAAAAATTACTTTCCTCTAGACAAGTGAGGAAAGCGAGTATATAAGCTGTTTTTCTCTAAGCAAGTGAGGAAAGTAAGTACAAGAACTGTTTTCCTCTAGGTAAAGAGGAAGGTTGAGTCCTGTAGTAATTTATAGCTTATTTGGTGCTAACAACAAGTTCTGAACAAGTCCTGAGCACAAATAAGCAATTTCAAGTGCTAAAACTAAGAATCTGTACCTAGATCTTGTGGTAGATGGGCTACCTAGTGCTTATCACTTCCACTGATAAGACAGAATGCTTTTCTCCAACACAGAAAGGCTTGGGAGGCTCAGAAGCTTACAAATAGTCCTGGATACAGCAAATCTGTATCTGGACTAGACTAGTTACAGGAAAGGTGGGAAACAAGAACAAACATGGGCTTTTAAACCAGAAAGTTGAAAGATATGGAAAAACTGCCCAAACGGCCAATAGACTACAATTTCTGGGCCAGAAACCACTCTTGTGGTAGATAGGCTACCTAGTGCTTACCACTCGCACTGATAAGTTAGAAGGCTTCCCTTCAACACAGAAAGGCTTTGGGGGCTCAGAAGCTTACAGACAGTCCCGGATACAGCAAATCTGCATCTGGACTAGACTAGTTACAGGAAAGGTGGTAAACAAGCGCAAATGCAGACTTTTAAACTAGAAAGTTGAAAGAGATGGAAAAACTGCCCAAACGGCCAATAAACTACAATTTCTGGGCCATAAACCACTCTTGTGGTAGATAGGCTACCTAGTGCTTACCACTCCCACTGATAATCTAGAAGGCTTCCCTCCAACACAGAAAGGCTTTTGGGGCTCAGAAGCTTACACACAGTCCCAGTAACAGCAAATCTGTATCTGGACTAGACTAGTTACAGGAAGGGCAGGAAACAAGCTTAGAAATTATTTTTTTTTGGAAAGTAGAAAGGGAGAAAGGAGAAACAGAAGATAATTGAAAATTAAGGACCTTAGTGGCAGAAGATAATTGAAAATTAAGGACCTAAGTGTGTGTGTGTGTGTGTGTGCGTGTCTGTGTGTGTGTGTGTGTGTGTGTGTGTGTGTGTGTGTGTGTGTGTGTGTGTGTGTGTGTGCGTGTGTGTGCGTGTGTGTGTGTGTGTGTGTGTATGTATATACATATATATACATATACATATACATACATAAGGGAGAGGAGCAGGAATGTGGATGCGAGAATTTGGGGGTTGTGGGGGTGAGGAAATGGTTATGTCTGTAGAGGAGACCAATCTTCTGGTGGGTTTTCTTGATTGTGGCATGGATGTGGGTATCATATTTAAGGTCTTCATCAATGATGGCACCGAGAAGCTTGGTGTTGGGAATGATTTCAAGGGGGTGTTGTTTTGGCTCTGAATGGAGAAAGAGGATTTGTCAAAGGTGGAGTTTTTGGTGGGGGGAAAAAATCATAAGCTTGCTTTTGTTTACATTCAGAGCTAAATAGTTGGACTGCATCCAGGTTTCTGTTTTGGAGAAGGCTAGTTTGGTTTCAGTTTGAAGCTCGGACAGGGAGAAGGCTGAGCGGATGATAGTCGAGTCATCTGCATATTGAATGAGAGATGATTCAGGGATGAAGTGGTGAAAATTGTTTATAAATAGGTTAAAGAGTAGTGAGACAAGAATTGAACCTTGAGGGACACCTGTGGGTGTAGGATGGAAGGGGGAGGTTAAGGTTTTCCACTGCACCGCTTATTGGGAGTTGGACAAGTAGCTGGAAAACCAAGCTATGGTGTTGGGAGAGAGTTGTTGTGTGCAGAGTTGTGATATAAGGAGGGTATGGGAGATAGTGCTAAAGGCCTTTGACAGGTCAAGGAACAGTGTGGAGATGAATTTGCCTTGGTCGCGTTCACGGTTTATAGTTTCAAGAAAGGAAAGTAGGGCAGTCATTGTGCTATGGCCTGGGTGGAAACCATGTTGGGTAGGGGAGAGGAGGTTGTTTTGGGTTAGGTGTGTCATGAGTTGTGCTTAGATAGATTTTTCTAGTATTTTAGAAAGAGTGGAAAGAATGGCAATAGGCCTAAAGGTGGTATCTATATTTTTGCCACCTTTGTGTAGGGGGCTAATGTAAGCATGCTACCAGATAGATGGTACATATGATTTCTGTATGGATCGATTTATAAGAATAGAGATGGGATAGGCTATGCTGTCGGCTGATTGTTTGAGGAAGGTGGGTGGGAGGTTGTTGGGTGCATTTCAATAGGGTTTGAGTTTAAGGAGAAGCTTTTTTATAGTGCTTGTGAGAATGGGAGTAAGGCAGAATGGTGTGGAGGAGGGAGGATGATTGAGGTGGAGGTAAGGGCAGGAGGGGTGGAGATGGAGGAGGGGGGATGGGAAGGAAGAAGATAGTTTGGCTATGCAACCTATGAAAAATGAATTGAAGTGGCTGGCAGTTTCAATGTTGGAAAGGTTGGGGTTTGGGCAAGAGTTTTCTTTGTTGCCGGGGTGTAGCATGGATGAGATGGAGTCCCAACATTTTTTTTAGATTTGTTGAGTGAAGGGACTGGAGAGTAGAGTAGTGGACTTTGCGCTCTCTTGTTATTAGCTTTTTTTGTGGAATTTCGTAATTGTTTGAAGTCTAGGAGTGTGTTGGCGTTTTTATGTTTTTGATATTGCTTCCATTTTTTTTCTCTTTGTTGCATGGCTAGCTTGGTTTCTTCTGATAACCAAGGACAAGGATTGGATTTGATGCATTTGGGAGGGGCTTGCTGGTTGAGGAGGGTTAGGAATGAGTGGCTGAAATAGGATACATCATCATCTAGCGGAAGAGTTTTTAGTGGGGACCAGTTAGTACATTGTAGGCAATCAGAGAAGGTTTGATGGTTGAAAGAGGAGAGGTTGTGAGCTTGGATGTAGTGATGTTGTTTTTGAAGGGAAGAAGGGAGATGGTCAGCAAAGGCTGGCAGGTGGTTGCCAAGAGGATCAGGCAATGTTCTAGCATTGAATATAAGGTTTGGGTGAGAAGTTAAGATCCAGTAAATGATGGATCCTGACAGACCATTTTTATTTGGTCTAGTAGGGGAGTGAATTAGTTGGGTGAAGTTATAAAGGTTGATTGTGTGGGAAGGGGAATTGGAGTTCATAGCAGACCAGTTGATGTTGGTTTCATCGAGTATATAGGTTTCCTTTTTTATGTTGGGGTAGAACCAGGACAGGATGCTTTGAAGTGTTTTAATGTTATTGCCAGGAGGAATATAGAGGGCTGCAATGCATATGGACTTACGGTTGTTAATTTTTAATAAGCCTGTTATAATTTCAGCATTGTCAAAGGTAGGTATTATTTTGGAGTATGGAATGATGGTGAGGTAGAAGGGGAAGATTAAGGCTACTCCTCCCCATTTTTTGTGGGCTCTGTCATTGTGAATGATTTAGAAACCTGGTGGTAGGATTTCACAATCTTTTATATAGGGAGTGATTGTGTGAGAGCCAGGCATGGAGGTTGGAGATTTTGTTTTGCAGGCTCTGTGCGTTTAGAGTGGTCAGTCGAACAGTCTTAGATTTTATGGTTTGAGAAGAGGGATTGCTGAGATTTATGTTTGAGAAGGGTCCAGGGCTTGGGTGGATGTCGCCAGCAAGTGAGAGAAAGATACGGTGTAGAAGAAGGGTGAGGCAATGAGTTGGGTAAGAGAATTTAGGGAAGTGTGAGATAGGAGATTTTCTGGAATGAAACTTAAAAGTGGTGTATGGGGGGATGGGAGGGGAGGTGTTTAGTTTTGAATAGATATTTAGGATTAGTGAGAAAATGTTCATGAGAAATGGATAAGTAGGATGGGAAGTGAGGTTGTTGGAATGCTGTAGTGGAGTGTGATTGAGATTTATGGCATGAGATGTATGAGATAGGTCAGACTAGAGAGAAAGCGAAGTAGGGCAAGATGATAAGGAGAGGAGATTTGAAGAGCATTTTAGGAGGGTTGGAGGTTTGGGTGATGTCAGTAGCTGGGTGGGTCGGGTTTGGTATGTGTGGTTGGATTGGATTGGAGTTGAGCTGATAGGAGTTTGGGGAGGTATAAAAGTACAAATAGTGGGGGTTGGAATTTGGGGGCAGGGTAGGGGAACAGAGCAGGTAGAGACCCCATGTAGAGGTGAGCACCAAAAAAACGATCAGAGAGTGCAGGTGAGTGTGGGACACTGCTAGGCAATCTTTGACTGTGATTTAAGCACTTAGTAAAGCTAGTTAGTGAAAGTTTACTGTTATGGATTGAAGGTTTTGTGTTTAGAGGAGGGAATGCTAGATGTAGCCAGGGGCTCAGAAAGGATAGTGGGCAGCATGAAACCTTGGGATGGTTAAGAAATTAGGAAGTAGGGTTGGGATTTATGGAATTTTGCTGACACCTAGTGGATAAGTGATGGAATTGCAGCAGTCTGGGAGAAAGGGTTATCCCTGTGAGTGTGCACGGTTGTCGGTAGGCTCTTTGGATTAAAAACAGAATGCTACAAAATTGGACTAAATGAGGACATTTGTGAAAAACACAATCCAATAGGAGCTTACATGTAAATTCAACTGTAGACACCAGCTTTTTCTGTTATTTGTTTCCTTTCCAGGGGAAAGTAGGTCCACCAGTTTTAGTTTTGAATACGGACTGTAGGATTCTTGGGCAGGAGGGAGAGAATAACAACACGTGGGATGTAATTTCAACTGTAGAGACCATCTTTTTCTTTTGTTTCCTTTCCAGGGGAAAGTAGGTCCACCTGTTTTAGTTTTGAATACGTACTGTACTGGCTTGATTACTGAGGCAATATCTCTGTATTTAAGAATCTATGTTAAAACAAGCTTTGTGGCGTGTGCATAGTTATATAAAAGATAGTGATGACTTTTTACAAAAGTTGTCTCTTTGGTTTTCTGAAAATGATATCAGTTCTTGAAAATATGTAACTCTTGAGATTGACTCCTTGTTCGCTGTTATACCAAATGATTATGAAGTTGAAATGGTGAAAAAATGTCTGTCAAAATATACATCACTTCCTACTATGGAACTCTCAAGTATTTATGAAATGCTTATGCTAATATCGGAGAATAACATATTCATCTTTCAGGATTTATACTATCTTCAACTTAAAGTTGTACTCCTGTCACTAATACTTATACAAATTTAATATTATCCATATGCGAAAATGAATATATCTTTAATGTGGAAAATCCATATAGGAATATTTTGTTGTTTCATAAGACATTTCTGGTCAATATTTTTATGTTATATGATGGAACAAATCTAGCTTTGAATGAATTTTTGGGATATTTAACCTCTGTGGCTAATGTTTTGAATTTTAAGAAAAATGTTTCCACAAAGAATATTTATTTTGTGGACATAGATGTTATTAGGGAACAAAATTGTGACAAAACAACTTCAGTGTATAGAAATCTATCAAAAGAATACACATTTACACAGATCAGGTATGCATCCTCCTTTTTTATTTCAGAATGTAATGAAAAGTCAGATGAATAGGTGTTCTAGATTAAACACTAAGACTGAATTGTTGAAGAAGCAAATTGATAAAATGGGTCTAAATTTTGAACCAAGGGGTATAATGTTCATAATATAAATAGCATTAAAGAATGTGTCACTCAACAACATGAAGGTGCTTCTAAACTAATTTTAATATTTTATGGCACAAATAATATTATATAATTATATTTCAGAAGTATCAAACTGATAATAAATACGTCAGAGACATAATGTTACTGATAGGGTCTAATCATCAAACATGAGCTATCCAAAATATAATTAAAAAGAACTGGCATATTTTAAAAAATATAGAAGGTCTTAGGGAGAAATTAGCTGACAATCCTAAATTTACATATAGAAGGGGTAAGAATTTAAAACAGACACTATATTATAAAGGGAATAGTTTTAAACAACATATTATAAAAAGTAAAAAGAAAATGGCCCTATACCATGCTATAACTGTCACGTCTGTCAGTGTATTTATAGAAATAACTCCTATATTTATCCAACTACATTAAATGTCTGTTATTTATGATCCACTGCTATTTGTGACACAAAAATATAATGAATATTGCTATATGTCAAACATTTAGAGCCTTCTATATTTGTAAATATAACAATATATTAAAAGAACATATTGGTGAGTATTTGTCTGACACAAAACATAAAATACCCACTAATGCATTATATAAGCATGTCCTTGTTAAAGGAAAAAAATATTTCTTTAGATTTTCAGTGCTTGAAGTAATTAATGATAGTATGAGGTGGTGATATATCCAGTAAGAAGGAAAGTGCTGAATATAAACAGATTCCAGTATTTAGAGCTGATCAACCTCCAGGTTTAAATGGTGAATGTAGTATACAGCCTTTACTAATGATCTATACTAGATGTTGATTGTTCCTTAATTTTTGAATGATGTGATTTGGTCATGAGATCTAGAGAAGTTACTTAAATGTTTGCTACTGAAGTCTCTGGTTTTATCTGACTTGAAAAAGCATTTTTGATGAAAGCTTTTAAGATTGTAATATTTTTAATTTGGTGTTACTAAAATTAGATGTTTTTATACCACCATGTTCTCCTTTTTTGAGCTGGTTAAGATTGTTGTAATATTATCCTAAACATATTTATGTATCATTTTAGAATATGCTTATGTTCTGTGGTGTGACTTGCATAAATAATACAATGGTGCATAAATCCCATTTTAAGTTCTTTTACTACTGTGCATTAAGTCTGGCACTTTTCACTGGATAGGTTGCAATTATGGTGTGACATAAAACCTTATTAAAAAGCTAAATCACTGACATAATAAGCTTCACTTATGATGTATGAAAGAACACACAAATTCAGAAATGAAAAAAATGTCTAGACAAATCAGGCTGGAAAGACCATTCATGCCAGAATGGCACTGTATGCCATAAGAAAAAGAAAATAAATATATAATAGGTTTACCTTTACATCGTCGATCCCAATATGGGCGAAACGGCTTCTGCGAATACTGAAGTGCAAATGTCTCCAATGTTAAATTCCACATACGTGAACAGCAAAACCTCGCCCCTTTTTGACCCATGGTAGCACTGGTGTGGAGGTGTGGCACAGCCGGAAATGTCAAAATTCAACATAATTTCGACATTTAAAATTTTATCGCAGTTTCGGTTCGCTTAAATGGTTCGATTAAGTGGCTGGTCGATCATGTGTGATCGATGATATAAAGGTAAACCTATATAATAACTGCTACTCTCTGACTTTTCTCAATTTATACTTTGTTTTGCCAAAAGACAGGTGTCAATGCTGCTAATTTACTGGAGTCATGCTAAATGTTTAAGCCCCAAGCTATTGCTCAGTCTATATGGCGTAGCCTAAGACCCCCACTGCTATGTGACAGAAATAGACTCCATGCTCCTCTTTGTGATGAAAACATCAGTACAGTAAATGGTAGAATACATTTTATCTGGGTTGCACCTTAACCCAGTATTCTACTTTTAGGTCAAAACAGAGTAGATATAGGAAGACTTCCAGTGATATAAAAATAAGTGTTGTGGTATATAAAAGATGCAATCACTGTAGAAAAAATTCCCATGGTACAGGAAGTCTAATGATAAAAAGTATGTTGAATGTGAATCTAAATTGATATATAATATGCAGTGTTCTTTTCAGATAATGGAATGTTGGTCCACATTTACAGCTTATTTACTGTTTAAGAGAAAAAAACAAAGAAAAAATATCCCAGAAACAGAACTTTTTCTACATCTATTATTGCTGAGCAACAGAATAAAGCTCAACGTATGAATGCATCCCCTCATTTACAACACGGCCTGCTGGAAATGTGACTTAATCTCGATGCACTCATTTCTGTACTTAAAGTGTTAGATGATGCTTGTATTTTTTCCAGAACCTGCTCTACGAATGGTAATTATGGCCTGAACCATAAAGAAACAAAGGCAGCCAGCCATGCATAATGTCTGTAATAGTGTTGAGAGACTCAAGTGGGATTTGCAATTCATAGGAGTATGGCCCTACTTTGTATTTGTCTCTAGAACTCTGCATTATGATAATATTATTTTATACACAGCTGGATGTCATTTATTTTGTATATTGCATTGTGGCAACTGCTATTTATGCAGTGTTTTGAAATGTGGAAACACAAGGCTTTGCTGGGAGTTAATAAACTCTAAAATATTATACCTAATCTAGGATGAGAGATTCAGTAATACAGCAATGTGAATGTGTGTTGTGATATATGCATTGAATTATAAGCAGATGGGATTATCATTCAGTGCAGACATGAGGACAGAATGAAAATGTTACAAAGGTATGAAATTTATAATGTGATTACTGTTCAGCGTATATTACATTAGAATTATAAATGGCACATTTCCCCATTGAGATCCGTTCCATATTTTCCAACAATTCATCTATCTCCTCTTTGGAAACACAGCCAAATATAAACTTCACAGGGTACCAAACGGTAGGGGGTGACTTACTGCTACTGCTGTGTTATAGTCAGGGCACTCTGCTGACACATTAGAGCTGTTTTTTCATAGCGCGGTCAGAACATACTCCCAGTCATTAAAACCTGTGTCTGAAACATAGAAACATAGTAGAATGTGTATGTATGTGTATATATATATATATATATATATATATATATAGATAGATAGATAGATAGATATTTATACACACTTTGTTTCAGGTAGGGCAACGATAGAATGGAAAGTGTATGCAAAGGTTGTTTTTATGTGGAAAATCCTTATAAAGTAAATAAAATTAAATGGAGAGCAGAGACTAAAGCATATTAAGTCACAATGGTAATGGCAAACGGAGCCAGTATTTACAGCAGTGTGACCTGCAGACTTCCGAGACAGGAAATGAATACCTATGGGCTAAATATAAGTGTATGTATAAAGTTCTGGTTGTTCACTATAGATTTATGACACACATTTAACTTGGGCAATGCATAACAACCCCCCCGCCCCACCTAGGAAGCATACTCAGAAAGTAGATAAATGATGTGACATGAAAAGTAGCCAATGGTGCAAATCTCTCCTGAAACTTCAAAGTCAAAGAGTAGAGGGGAAATATTAAAAAATGAAATTTGGCTGTAATAACATGTAGCAAACAAACTTATACAACATATGGCTCTGTGGTACAGAGGGAGAAAGCACTATCAGTCCTTTTGATAGGCTGAGATAAGTAAATGACCTTGGCATTGGTAGAGACTAACAAGGAGGGTAGCATTTAGCAACTGATGCCAGTATGTCCACCCTGGATAAGATGAGGTAGTCCACTTGGCTGTATGAATTCCTACAAAGGCTAGCACCCACTGGTGACTATTTGTTGCTGGAAAGGCAGCATAAAGGGCCAAGATGTCCACCACTGTCAAGAAGAGTACACTGTAGTGGGTAGTTTTGTGCGAGTGAAAGCATGGATGTGGTGGGACCAAACATTATAAGTAATTAAACTTATCGAGTCATTGCAGGAATATGGAGGAGAGGATTGCATGAGCATTATTGCCTGGGTAATGGTCCTGATACACGAGATGGTGGTCAGCGAGTGAGGAAGAGAAGAAGTCACAAAAAAATAAAGTGGTCATAGCAGTTGCAGTCAAATATAAGGAATGCTAAACTATGCCAACACCAGCAAAATCACATTTTGGAATTACTTGAATATTGATGGATCCATGTTGAAAATAATCAGAAAACTCATGCTTACAGGATGCAAGAGCAGGGTTTAGAGATATACAGCAGAAATTCTCAAATGCCTAAGACAGTTATAGGAATAAATCATAAAATCCGTAACAAAAAGTGGTGTGTAAAAGAGTGGAAACAACCACAAATAATCAACAATCCACTCTTTGAGCCAATAACCTACGACCACCAGTTAATAACACCTTTATTCGATACACATGAAGTAATCCACTGTACAAAATGTAAATCCACAAAGACTGGTCAAGCGTGTTTGTCAATAGACTTCTTCAGAAGGTTCAGAAGGTTTGTGGATTTACATTTTGTACAGTGGATTACTTCATGTGTATCGAATAAAGGTGTTATTAACTGGTGGTCGTAGGTTATTGGCTCAAAGAGTGGATTGTTGATTGTTAATAAATCATCAAATGCTAATTCAATCTGAGAGAAAGACACATCACATGCTGAAGATGAAAAATAAAATTTCCTGCATTTAGAAGACACACGTTCTGTGACGTAATCAAGTTCTCAAGATACAAAACAGAAGTAAGTGGGCATCACTCAGTGGACACCTATACTAATACCAAATAAAAATATTTCACAGTGTCAAGTATGTGAGCTCAGCAGTGGACTTCATAGAAGATGATGTTAAAAATTATGACCTATCAACAGCAAACCAAGAGTAACTACAGCCTGGAAATGTATTAAACTAACAATGCACAATGCTGAATTAAAATAAATAGATAAATAAATGAATAAATATATACATACTAAAAGGATGGGATTCAGAAACCTTAGCTGTGCTGCAGTAATCAGTTTTGCGTAACAAGGCCCAGGTGCAAGTGTGTGTGATTCAGAGATGCATGTACCTCTAGTGGTGAATGCTGAGCAGCAGAGCTGTCCATGCTGTATTATAATGGCTAAATAAGCAGATGCCAATGAGCAACAGTATACAAATGAAGCTCTTTGGGTATGCAAATGAGGGAAAGCAATATGGCGGAGTGAATGAGAAATGTATAAAGAATGCAATGCAGTGATCTAACACAAATGATGATCACTGCAGACAAATTCTCATGTTCGTTCAGGGGAATAACTGAAATATGTTATGGATTGTCGAACTTTACTTCATATGTATATGCAACAAGCAGTTATTGCCTCTACTGACCACAGTGGTGCACTTTGCTGCCCTTGGAGGTGTAGTATCATCTGACTATGTTTAACTTTTCATGACTCCAACACTGGACCAGTACCATATGGATAGCAACACCACGCAGGAGCTGGTACACATGACATCTGCAGGCCCATAAGATCATGAATTGCTTATTCCAGTGTACTCCAATGTATCCCAGTGAATACCAGTGTATGCCAAACTATGACTGGCTTTATTTATATGGGACCTATCAGTGACCAGCACTGTGGATTTCATAGGCATCTCTCTTCAGGATACCTTATCATGTTTTTTTATGCTATTCTGCAGCATGTGGGGGAGCAAATGTGGCTTCCACATATCATAGAGGAGTGAGCCAACACCTTGCAGGACTTCTATAAATCCTATTTCCTTATGATGCTGCAGGCCATAGATTGAACCCACACAGAAATAAAGGCCACACCTGTGATCCTAGAAAGAAGTTCTGTGAACATCTATATGTGTCTGCAGACCACCCAGAAAGTTTTCACATCTCACACATATGGCACTCATGACCTTTACCAATAGTTTGTTAGGGGTAACTTCCCCTAAGGGTAGAAATCCACAGAATGGGACAGACCAGAGGTACAACTCTGCCCTATCACAAACCAGGGTGGTTGTGGAGTGTGTTTAGTCTGCTTCAGCCACACTTTCACTGCCTGGATGTATTTGGCGGTGCCCTGCAGCATGACGCTGGTACATGTGCTAAAATCTTTTCAGTGTGTGCTGTTCTGCACAATATCATTAGAAGTAGGAGACAGTTACAGTGTGTGTGGGGGGGCAATTGCAGGATGAACAGCTTCAAGTACACCTAACAGTGGAGCCTGAGTTAGATAAACAGTAAGTAGAATAGCCAGCAGGAGATGAACATGGTAGATGGTGGCAGGTGCAGTATGGTGCGGCACCGGCAAAGGTGCAGCAGCATGCACCATGACCCATAGTACAGTATACATACTACTGTGAAAATAATGCATGAAACCAAGTAGTGTACAGCATGCAGACCCAACACCAGACTATGCTTAACCATGCATCGCAAGTGGGGGAGGGAATACAAGTGTACAATGTCTTTCACAGGGAAGAGTGTGTGTTTGTGTGTGTGTGTGTGTGTGTGTGTGTGTGTGTGTGTGTGTGTGTGTGTGTGTGTGTGTGTGTGTGTGAGTGGGTGTGTGTGTGGGTGTATGTGTGCGCGTGTGTGTGTTTGTCTGTGTGCATGTGTGCACATTGCAAAAAGTGAAAATTTATGATTGCATGGTGGAAGTGATGGAGCTGGAGGGGAGTACTGCAAAAGGCATTAAGATGGGCCAGAGTAACCTGTTGCTAGATAACAGCATCAGCACTAGTTAGAGCTCTTTGGCTAATACTGGACAGATCTAAAGCATGTATGATAGACAGATGGTCTTCTCATGCTCAGTCTTGACCTGGAGATCTAACTATACCAGGATTTTCCTGGGTAGTACCATGACTGTTGCTGAATGGCAGTGTATCAAATGACTGTGAACATCATCCATTACCAGAAATGCCGTGACCACCATAACCTTAGGACTTCATCTCTTTACACACATTTCCACAACAAATATGACTGTGGAAATGGTAGCACTGAGTGTTTATGATCTTGAGTGGGAATGGTGCAATGGCCATCATCTGTGGAGAAAGCAGTTGATCGGGTGCATAGATGGCACCTGTTCTATTGCATGCAAGCACGAAAGGACATTATAAGTGTCAGCATGTGATAGAGTCAATCAAGACTGCCACACATATAGGACATGCACTCCGAGAGGTCATCTCTTACACCCTGCATGAATCGTATCAGCTCGGTCATGACTGTGGTGGTACTCATCAACTCAACCTCTTAGCACTAGAAATCTGGGCAAAGCCTAAAATAATGTGGTAGGGGGGGCAAAGGCCTAAACATAGGGGGCAGATTTTAAATATTGCTCTTAAAAAAAATAGAACATTGGTAGATTAACAGGATTTGTGTTAGCATGCATTTCCTGAAAAATAAGTCTGAAGCTCAAATGCATGTCGTTATTTGGTGACTTCAGTCCATAGTGATTTGCCAGCAAACCACACATTTTATAAGGAACAGACCAAAATATGAGGCACAAATCTGGACATTCTATGAAAATGTGTACAGTTGAGAGCTATGGTGATACTAGCCTAGGCCCCTGATGACTGTGCACATACGCTACGTCACATCTATTGACACAGCTAGTTCAGGGGAAAAAGTGGTACACATGTCTCCCTGAGCACCAATATGCATCATTATGTGTTTGCTTCCCAGCCCTATGGGAATTGTGACATTGATGAGTGGCCTATAGGGGGCATTGCACCACCCTGACTGTTACTGTCCACAATAACCTGCTCTGCCTATGTGGTACATGCGTCTATGGATTATTATCCAGTGTTACAGGCCAAAGGACATTCGAAAAACAATGATTCTGAGAAATTTGGGTTAAAAGTTTCATTCTTCAACCAGTTATCCAGACCTTTCAAGAGATTACTTAAATTGTTTCAGTGTCTAATATTGGATGGCAATCTATTACCATTTATTGGGATAACAAAAGTGATATAGTTTCCTCTCCTAGAAGAATGATACTAGAGGATAACAAAATTGATGTTTCCACGTTTAAATGTCACACTGTTGTTGCATATGGTTAAGCAATGACTGTAAAAGATTGTTACTGAATGCTTTGAATACTAGCATCGCTTTTCCTTGAAAATATCTGTAATGGAGTGCATACAAATTTAATTTCCTGCATCTCTCAGGATAATCCACATGTCTAGCAGATTGAATAAGTTTAGTAAATTGCCATTGTATAGACTGCAGCCAATAGAATGGTCTGTTTGTATAAATGCAAAAGGTATTGCTGTACACAACTGAATAGCATATGTCAGGCTCATAAAGTCAGGCAAGATGACATTCATCACTGAGAGATAAAGATTTTAGCATAATACTTAGGCAATGCATAACCATACTTTTGAATGATACAATGCTGATCAAAGTCAAACATTATTGATATTAATACCTAAATCTTTAACTTCCTTAACAAATTCCAAAGCTGTACTGTTCAGAGATACTGACTGTAAAGAGTCAATCTGGCCAAAGAACTGAATCATACATTGGTCAGAACTAAAAGAAAGACAATATTCATTAGCCCTCTACTGAAATCAGGCAACAGTTTGTTTATGCTACTTAAATTGTTACTGGATTGTACTAAAAACCTAGCTTGTAATGTTTGGCATATTTATCTAACAAAAAATATTCATTTAATGGGGTTGAAGAAAAAAAATGAATTTAAACAAAAGCAAGCCATGCCCAACAGCAATCTCTGTGGACCACCCTGAAGGAGAGCATGTCATGTAATCGAATGTGATTTCACAATCACAATAAGAGTGAGTGCTATTTGCTCAAATTACTTTCACCATCAGTGGAGTTTGCTTTTTTCCCCAGTGTTGTGTAATCTCAGAGTTGTTATATATAAGTTCAGTGAGAGTCCATCCACATGTGGGGTGCAGGGGTCTTGCCCCACCGCAAAAGCAAAACTGTAGAGCTGTTCAGCAAAGGTGGTTTCAACAAATGATTTTCATTTTTTTTCATTTATTCAGCATGAATCCACCCTGAAGAATGGGTAAATAGTTAGAAAAAGACTCGAAGATAGAAACACATTTTTATGTGTCTCTGGATGCTGGCAGGCACGGATTCTGTGTCAAAGGTCTGACTAGGGGATGCATTTGGCACTCTCCCTGTGTCCAGCACAGACACACACACACACACACACACACACACACACACACACACACACACACACACACACACACTCTCTCTCTCTCTACTCCCTGACTGTACCAGCTAATCAATGCAATTATCATCAGAGGCAGATGATCATCTTATATCAGGTGATGGATGCTACACAGTGGTAGTGGTGTCAGGAAGAGGTTCACCTTTCAACACAACAAAGCACAAATCTCAGTATAAGTATAATCCACCACCTCTAAAATACTCTGAGTGAAGATTACAGTACTACAGTGCTTAGCAACAATACAGGAAAATAACTTACTTTGCACAGGTGCTCTGTGTAACTGTACCTCAGATGTTCCTGTGTTTCCCAAAACGTACATTATTACTGTGATTTGCATTGAGTTGTTTTGGAGATCTTTGTTCGCTCATGCAAGAATGATTTGTATCATTATTTATAGTCTAGGAGATCATGCAGATTTAGAAATAATTTGAGTAGCCAAGAACAGCAAGTACTACTGAATTTACAAAACAAACGTGACATTATTATACGACCGGCAGACGAGGGGGGGGGGTCCAGTCATTGAACTGAACATCAGCTATTATTTAGAACAGATGAAGTTAATGCTGCATGATGCAGAAGTATATAAGTGTGTGGATGTTACAGTAATTGAACAAATGAAAGCTTATGTGACTTCAAGTTTAATTGAATGTGTGTGTTTGGGTGTTTTAACTAAAGAGTTATTCAACTATTTCATTATTGATTTTCCTTTAGTACCATAGCTGCATGGGCTCCCTAAAATACATAAAAATCCCACTCACCCTAACTTTAGACCAGTTGTGTCAGGTGCACGATGGTTGACTGAACCAATTTCTGTTTATGTGGATAAGCAACTTAGAACAGTACTGGGGGAATGTCAAGTAGTGTTGAGAGACACTGAACATTTCCTAGGGGATCTTTGCAGAGCTGTGGAAACCCTAGTCCATAAGAACATAATTTTAGTTACATTTGACGTGGAATTTCTCTTTATCTCTATTCCGAATCAACAGGGAATAGCTATTGTTAAATCATATTTATCTAGGAGTAGTTGCTTTAATGATCAACACATTGATTTATTATGTTTTTTTCTCAAAATAGTGCTTGAGCATAATGCGTTTGTTTTTGATGGGTTGTGCTATTAGCAGATGGCTGGAGTGGCAATGGGGACCAGCTGTGCCAATAGTTATACAAATCTGGTGATGGTCGAGTGGGAGCACTGGAACATCTTGAATACGAGGGTTGATGGAGTGGCTTTTTATTGAAGTTTTGTCGATGACCTCTTTCTGGTATGGATTAAGGAGGAAGGGGAACTGGTTGAGTTCTTGGATGAAACAGAAAAACACTGAAAACTGAATAAAATAAAAACGGCAGTTCACTGACTCTACTGGCAGCAAATTTAGATGAAAGAGAAGCCCATGATGCTGGATGAGTTCCTGGATGGTTTGAACGGGAGTTTTGAGGTCTTAAGGTTCACTTACAACTACTTCCATACCAAGGTAGATTTCTTGGATGTGGAGGTTCTATGTGATGGAACAGGAGGTTTAACCATCAGGATGCATAGGAAAGAATGTTACTGCCCCTCATTTTTACATAGGGACAATATGTATCCACAACATGTTTTCTCCAGTGTTGTGAAGGGACAGACTTTACATGTCTGATGTCTATCATGAGAGGATAATGATTTTATTTCTAGTTTAGGCAACCTCACAAATGAATTTTTAGGGAGAGGTTATACAAAGAATGAAGTGGAGAGAGCATGTATGAACATGGTAAAGGAGAGGGCTAAAAGGGCAAAACCCTACTTCTCTAAATCACCTATGGCTAGATGTTCACAGAAAAGTAAATGTGATAGTTTACCCATGGTCATGTCATATACACAAGATATTGGGGTTATTAGGGAGATTGTGCAATGCAATTGGCATATTCTACAGGTTGATGAGAGGATAGGAGGAATAGTTGGAAGTCAACCGAAGTTTGTTAATAAGAATAAACAAACACTTAAACAGAAGCTTTGCTATCCAAGAAATAAAGAACTTATTGATAAGAGAAGGCCTGACACCAATAGATGTGAAAGTTGTACATTTTGCCAGTTTGTGGATGAGTTACCATCCTTTAGGCACCCAGACACTGGGTATAATTGGCAGATTAGAACTACTGCTGATTGTAATTCTAAGACTATGATTTATATTGCACATTGTGTAGAATGTTATAAGTTCTATGTGGGGAAGACAAATCGTTGTCTGAAAGAATGTATAAGGGGCCACATGTATTGTGCACATAGGGTGTTGGAGTATAGTGCTCTAGCCAAAAACACTAGACATACAGGACCCACACACACCTTTGTTTTTCAAGTTTTACAAGTTCTTAGGGACAACATTAGGCTAGGGGACATTGTTAATGAAACTGAGAATATCGAGCTTAAATGGATCTTTCATCTGGGAGCACATTTGTGCTCAGATCTCAATGATTTTGTGTCCCCAAAACCTGCTTTGAAGTCCCTTAAACTTAGGAAGAAAAGAATGTATTGTCAGTATATTTTAACAATTATGTATGTGTTTGATGTTTACAGGGGTTTGTATAGATTTTTTATGTATATATTATGATTTGGTATAATAGGTAGTTGTGTAGCTTTAAGAATGGGTGGTATGCACCAATTGATCTTAATTGTATAATTATATAATTGTATTTATCTGCTATATAAGGTGCTTTGCTCTACTTGCAAGGATGTCTGAAGACAGATAAACTGAAGAACTTTAATAGCTGATGGGTGCACACCTTGTACGTTGAATGAGTAAAAGAAGAAGGTAGGTAATGTGAGAAAGCACAATGTTCAGTGTGCAATCAAAATATCTGAAACAAATGGCATTTGTATCTCTCACTCTTTCTGACATGTCAGTGCTCAGTTTTGTGAGGACTGGCTTATGAAAAACATTTTTAAACAAATTTATTTAGCAGGGTAGGATTTGAAAAAAAGCCACATAACAAGAACTCGCCCATTAAGAATTACTCTGATATTTGGAGTATTTTTTAATTAGGTTTTAATCATTGATTCCAAACAGTAGAACACTCTCATAAGCTGTCATATTTTCTGACATTTTCAGCTTTCTTTTTTTATCAGGAAGCTATAACATAATTTGAAACTCTTTATACCAAAAAGTGATGTTACTATGTCACTAATTAAATTATATTAAGTGTTCTCATGCTTCGCTGTTGAGCTACCATTTTTGTATCCATTTCTTAAACTCACAAACTTCTTAGAAATGATCATAATTATCTATATAATAGAGTGCATAATTGAAAATAATGAAGTGCATGTTTTTAATTACTTGCTAGATATAATTACTGCTAAGTGCATTCAAGTGATGTTTAAGGATTTTCTTGTGGATATGTGTTCTGCACTCATGAAAAACTATATGAGGTGAAACTTTAACTGGGCAGATTAAAAAAAATCAGACTTGTGCTTTTCTAGAATATACTTTTAGTTGAACAACCACATATAACTTCATAATTTCACTACTTCATTGACCACATAAAAGTTGGGTCAATATCACTTTATTGAACAGGTATTCAGTGAATAGCCATTCATTGAACCCCTATTTGTCAAAGCTGCTCTTCATCAAATGGCAAATTATAAGTAGGGCAAATCAGTGGCTGGCCAACCAAGCCACTGTAAAAAACAAACAAACAAAAAAAAAAACATAACATTTAAAACCTACCAAGGTGGGGGGCTATGCACCCCACGCCACCCAACTAAATATACCAACTCTGAGATTACACTACAGTGGGGAAAAGAACAAATTTCAGATGGTGGCCAACTGCTAATTTGCCCTAGTTAAAATTTGCCATTCACTGAAGAGCGGCTTCAACAAATAGGGGTTCGATGAATGGCTATTCGCTGAACAGTCATTTGATAACGTGATACAGACCCATAAAATGAATGTCTTATTTCTTCTTGAAAATATGGGCAGCTGCGGTGGTGAAGCAGTTAGTGTTGCCATCTCACAGCAAGAGGTTCTGCAGTTTGATCCTCAGTTGGGGTGCCTTCTGTGCGGAGTTTAAATGTCCTCCCTGTGGTCGTGTGGGTTTCCTCCGGGTGCTCTGGTTTCCTCCCACATCCCAAAGACAGGCTGTAGGTGTATTGGACACTCTAAATTGGCCCTAGGTGTGAGTGTGTGTGTGTTTGCCTTTTGTGGAAGGTTGGGCACCGGGCTGGCAACTCGACACCGTAAAACTCCACTACCAATCATGAACGGACAGGTGATCCGCTGTGGTGACCCCTAACCGGGAAAAGCCAGAAGAAGAAGATTTCTTCTTGAAAATGTAATTTTACAAACTATACACAAACTGCTATGTACAGAAATAATGCAATTTTAGAAATTTTACACAAACTGCTATGTTCAGAAACAACAGCTAAGTAGGTGAGTGTTTTGATGGCAGGTTGAAAATTTTAAATGAAAATGTTAAAAATTGTGAAGTTATGGGTACTTGTTAATTTTAATATTAAATTGGATTACATCTTTGCCATTTTACATGAAGTTAATGAGGAGTAAAAAGATGTCTGTGGAGGACTGGCCACTGCCAGTATGAGTTAAGAATAGATGGAGAGGCTTTACTAGGTGCAGAAAGCGCAATAAACTAAGTGGATCGACAGTCCCCGGGATTCATGAAGCTTGCGCCAGGTGCCAGAGTAGCGTCGGCAATCTAGCGCCAAATATGGCCACCGAGCGATTCAGGTACGAGCAGTTTCCACATGCACTACCAGCGTACGCCAGAGCTGGGCAGCTCCCGTCACATGTATGCTAATTACCCCATGCAGAGCAGTGTAGCATGCAAATGAAGGTATATAGTGATTCATGAAGTGGTGCAGGCATAGCGTAAGCATGAAGAAATGTAAACCAAAAACAAATGGTTTACATTTTGTCAAACATAAAATCAGAGCCATGAAAGCAGACCAAACTTACATATTATAATGTTAATATATGCCAATGGCTAAATATATAGCCAATGGCATAAAAAAACATGCAAAACATGCACGACATATAAAAAATACCATTTAATGTCATGGCCACACTAACGCAAAATAAAACTGCAGTGCATCTGTGTGCAAATGGGATCACAAGGAAATATATTTAGATGTCATAAAACTGCAATGTAACACAATTCATGATATCCCCTTAATAGTCAATGGCACGCATGCTACACCACAACCATGGCGCAAGGGTTGCTAAGTGTCTGTGACAGTGTTCCATGCAGTAACTAGGAATTAGTTGTCAATGCCATGCAAATGAGTCAAGTAATACTGAATCGCAAATGCCTCACACACGTAAGGATGTACCATATGGCATAGCGGTACAACACCGAGGAGTGTCCTGGAGGTAAACATGACATCAAGAGAGGGGTGCACCACCATAGCTGTAAGCACATTGGATCATTGCTAATCCGGGTTGCCTGTTGCTAAGCAAAGCTGCAGGATAAGGGTGTGGAAGTAGCCATAGCTTTGCTTAGCTGAGAGCACACAAGGTAACCAAAAGTTCATGTGAACATGGATGAAAACGCGAACCCAGTAAAAGGCGCGCACCACAGCTGAAACAGGAAGGATACGGGAAGACAATAAGGAAATGCTGCAGCATGGTAATTGGAATACAAATGAGTAACTAACACCTAGGAACTCACAGTGGGCCATAGAAAACAGTTAACAAGGCTGCTAGCAGCCACCTACAGAACAGGAATGGGGAGGTGCCTTACAGCAAAGAAAAGAGAGCTGTCACAGCAGAACAAAGCAAAGTTGCAGTAGATCACCAACATAACACATTTCCCAACACAATCCTGTGTTGAGAAAGTGCAAAACAAGAAAGCCGGCAGCTGGATGCATGCTTGACAATGGGAGGGGAATCGGGTTGAAAAGTGAAGTAAAGGGCAATAGATGAATCATGGCAGCCAAGCGTAAGTCAACACCAAAGGCTCCACAATAGCAGTACCTGCTGTAAAACCCATAATTAAGATACCCCGCAGCTGGAATAGCACAAACACACCTGATTACACCAGCATCTTCCATTGCACAATAGTATAAGCTGTGAAAGCCACACACACACACTTGTGTATTCCCAGACACTCTGCACCATTGGTATATACAGACAGGGAACGTTTAATATGTACATGTTAGGGGCTGCCATAGCTTTGATTCACCAGCATGTGTTGGAGACTGATGGTGGTGTGGAGGATGATGCTGACAACCATCTCAGGCACTGGAGGAGGAGAAGAGTGTTCAGACCCAGGGTAACCTACCAGGGGCTACATGATCTGGAGATAGTAGAGCATTACAGGGTGGACAGGGACATCATGTAGCAACTTGTTGAGCTGTGCCGGCCACGCCTCAGAGCCAGAAGTAACAGAGGGGAACCCATCCCAGTGGACATGAAGGTATGTGTAAGGTTGAGAATAATAGCCACAGGTACCCTCCAAAGGCCAGCTGGGGATATCATGGGGATCTCACAGGCATCAGCATCCAGGGTCCTCCACCAGTTCCTGGATGCTGTATTACCACATGCCAATGAGCACATATACTTCCCCCAAATGCAGGAGGAGTTGGCCAGCAATACGCGTCTCTTCCACCATGTGGCAGACTACCCGGAGGTACTGGGTGCAATAGACTGCATGCACATACACATCAAGTCACCACCCTGTGAGCAGTGTAGGCGCTACATAAACTGCAATGGATACCCCTCCATCAACTGCCAGGTCATGTGCAATACCCAAGGCATTATCATGGATGTGTGTGCTGGCAGCCCTGGAAGCTATCACGACTCCCACATCTGGCATGCCTCACAGCTGTATCAGGTATTTGCCAATGGGGACATCCCATATGGCCACCTGGTGGGGGATGCTGGCTATGCACTGGAACCGTGGATGATGACTCCCATCAGAAATGCACACACAGCCACGCAAGAATGCCATAATGAGGCACACGCAGAAACAGAATCATCATAAAGCATGCATTTGGGATGCTGAAATCACGGTTCTGTTGCTTGGACATATCTGGTGGAGCCTTGCAGTACCCTCCAAGCACGTGCCCACATCTTCAAATTATGTGTCATGTTACACAATATCATCCTGCGGAAACAGCTGCAGCAGGGACAGAATGGTAAAGGCCCTCACAGCTCGCCACAATTGCCAAGGGACCCACGGGCACAGAGGGACTCAGACCACAAACACCCTGTGTTAGCCCCAGTAGGCAGACAGAGGTGTGCCCAGTATGCCCATGCCTTGGCAAAGAGGGAACATATAGCACACACACTGACAGTGTAGGCAACTATGGGCTGACACCCTTCTCCACCTGCACACACAGTAAACATGGATGGCACACACACACGACCACCTGTAAATTGTCATGTATAGGTGGTCTACTGTGTACATCCTACATAGGCAGCCCTCAACTATTGTACACATGTACACACAACTGCCATTGGCACAAGGTATTTCAATACCAGAACAGTAAATTAAGCTATCAGCATGTGTCCATACTGTATATAGAGGTTCATAGGTAGGTACATGCCCAACTGCCGAGGCCACTCATAAGCATAGGCAAAACGTGTCTGCTGTTGCCACCCCATCGATGAAATAAATGTCCCTCTGTGGAGCAGAGCCAATTGCAGGATCCCTGGGGTGTATCCACTGTTCCCCACCCACTCTGCAAGGATTCCCTGGAGTATTAGTGAGGGGTTTTGTATAATGTAATCAGGGATGTAGTTACAAATAATGGGGAGTATTCCTGACAGGAATCTTCTCAGATGTTTACATGTTACATAGTATACCTTAAACACAGCTTACATATAGAGGTAGTTCTCCACAGAATAATAAACATGTGGAACACACAACCGCTGAAATGTGCGTTAATCACCCTTGCACTACCAGTGCCTGCTCTGAGAGGTAAGATATCACTGCCACAATCTTCACAATAACATACCACTAAGCACCTGAGATGTACCAATGGCAGTCGTGTATACTGACAGGATAAAACACAAAAGATAGGAATGTGTTGAAATAGGACAAATCGGCATGTACCCAATGATAGTTGTATGTTATATATATATATATATATATATATATATATATATATATATATATATATATATATATATACACATCATCATATAGAGAGAGAGAGAGGGAAAGAGGGAGAGAGAGAGGTATATGTCGATATATGGGGATATACATATATATGTAGATATATAGATAGGTTAACAACATCATCTACATAACCATGGAGGTACATATACATAGGATACCTACCACATACTGACTGCTTTACAAACCAACACGCGTAATCCCGAGGCTTAAAGTGTGAAAGAACACAGTACCAAAACACCAAATGTGCGAGGTGTAAAATCACGATGTTAAGGGACAGTTAGTCAGTGCTTCTGGTGCTGTGGTTCAGGTAGGTTACTGTGTGTAAGTGTATTTTTTAGGGCTGTAGTGTGTGTAAGTGTGTGTTCTGGGTGTGGTGTGTGTTCTTGGGGGACTGTAATGTGTGGGTGTGGGTTAGCTTTGTGCATCTGTTTGCGCAATTTAGAAGGTAGAATATTAAAGTAGGGGGGTGTGGGGGTGTAGACACCTACATGGGGGGTGTAGTGGGGCTTGGCCACCTGCTCATACATAGTGTAGGATGGTTTGTTTGGATGTGATGGGTAGCAGTGTGTCTGTGTGTGCGTGTGTGTGTTCTATGTTCATGTTACTTTCGTGAGTTACTGTCGCTGTCGGTAATGTGGGGTATGGGAGTCTGGGCCCGGTACTGTGTGTCGGAACTGTGTGTTTTCGGGATTCCATAGGTATCCTGTAGACAGCAGTTGAAGTGTTCATATATGTGTATAACATGGACCATAACAATCACACATTCCGCCACTACCAACCTTTATGAACAAAGGATATGGAGAGTATATGCCTATACACTATTACAAATATGTGTTATGGACATGAGCCAATGATAGTGTTACCACCTGTCCCACTTTGCGAGGCACAGTCCCCTTTGGACAGTTGTGTCCTGACCAAATATATTAAATGTGGCAAATGTCCTGGGATTGTAGGACATAATTATGTCCCATATGTAATGTAATAGTTGCATGCATTAGTTCTTTCTGTATCTAAAATACCTACATGTTACAAGAAACAGGATAAGCAACTAAACTGCTACAAGAATAAGCTTATATTTAGGCAAGAATAGAAAGTTCTATCCCTTGTACTGACCGTGGGTTTGTGTCGGCCTGTAAATTCTGATGTGTGTCCCGAAAATGTCCCACTATGGCCATTTGAAAAGGTGGCAACCCTAGCCAAAGAGGGTCAGTCACCAACACAACTGCAATGACTGCAAATACCTATGACAGAAATACACAGCTTTCATGTATCAACACTTTATTACATTCTGACGTATTTCCAAAGGGATTCAAGGACTAACATCACCTTAATGCTATACAGGAACCACATAACAGGGCTTAATGAATCAGCCTGCAATTACCATAGTATTATTCCACTAAAGGATAGGTATTCAAATAGGGAAGGAACCCTCACGCACATATCGATTATGTATAAAAGCAGTTCCTACACACCTGCATCTGCTATGCACACCCACCATCACCCCCACACCCAATCAAATTACAATACAAACTGTAATAACATCACAAATCATTCACTCACTGTACAACATCTGCAGAAGCCTTAACATACCTTGTCAGAGACACACTAACATGGCCCTATGTGAAATAGTTGCTGTTATACAATGGAACAGCTACTGATGTTACAGGGTGTGTTTGTACTAATCCCGTTTCAGAGGGTTGTGTGTGGGATGTATTAGCAATTACTGAGTAACAGCACAGTATGCTACACTTGTACACCAAATCAAGGATGTCTGGTGAGCACACTGTAAACCACATAACAGCTCATGCATAGCCATACAGCCTTGAGCTGCCCAAACATCCTTGCCAGACTTAAACATCTGCAGAAGTATCAGGTACAAACAAACCCTGCATAAGTAGCAATGTTCTGAAATATAACAGCTGTATTCACATGTAGAACAAAATTGTCTAGCCATTACACACAATCCATGGGAGTCATGAAGCTAATATATCTCTGTCTGTCTCCATATAACTGTTGAAATATATCACAAACAATACATCCAGGCTGCCTTCCTCGAAAGTAAGACAAACGGACAACGCCCAAAAGGAGTACTCAGTTATACACCACTGTTGCCATGGTATTGGCTAATGGAGTAGCTGCACAGCTGATGTGCATCTAATTAACTACTTTGGAACACCAGTTGGTGGTCAGGATACCACATGTTACCGATATTTAACTAGAAAAGAATGGGTTATCACAGATTCAAACCATCCATATATACCAGCAGAATGTTACAAAGAAGATTGAAACACAAATAGAAGAGGATTGAATCAACAGTTAACGACACCTTGGATTACTAAAAAGGTATGTAGAACACTCAGTATGTCTGTGTATTTAGTACCTTTTCTGTAGTATTTAAAGTGCACACAAGCCATATAGTGGAAAAAGTTATGTGGTAGTGATGTATTGTTGAGCATAGTAATGCTTGTAGTATTTGTGTGTACTGCTGTAGATCACAAGGCAAACACTGCATACACCACAAGGGATGCTATATAAGGGCTTTGAACAGAAATATTCCTCACCAGCAGCTGTCAGTGGCAGGGCTGGTCCAACAAGTATGTGCTATAACAGGGGATAGAATATGTTGATACATTGTAACAACAGCTATATGTATGGGTTTATTACTGAGAATAACTTGTCAAAGGTTGGGCCACTGTGCAATTATGATTTGCATTGTGGAATATTGTGCCAATAACTGTGTAATGTACAGTATTCTAGGCAGATATGTATTACAAGTTACATTGCATTACTGTTATGTTAGGCAAATATTAGTTATGTCTATTGGCATTTACAATACACAATAACAGGATACATATGTCTTTTAGTCACCCGACAGTTTATCAGCATGATAGCAAAGTAAAATGAAAGAGCTAGTTAGTTATCCATGCACATAAGACATGTAATATGTGCAAAAGTAGGTACTAGGCTGTCTTACCAAGGGTATTTATAAGCCTAGCTAGAGTGTGTTGGCTTTTGACACCCCCAAAGGTTAGTTCCCTGTGCCTCTGAATGGCAGAGCCATTAGTTCCCTGTGCCTCTGTCCAGCAGAGCCACTGCAGTGATCCCTGGGGTACATGTCTGTCTCCCATTCACACGTCAAATTTTCCCTTGAAGAGAGCTAGTGAGGGGCCCTGCCTGATGTACATTGGAATCATTTTCCAATGCATGGGGAGTGTCCGGGTCAGGAATCTATCCGTCCAGCATGTCCTAGTCATTGTTGTGGTTAGGTGTATATCCCTAGAGCATGTGGCTCTCAGGGGCCTCTGTTTAGGTGGATCATATCCAGCAATACTGGGTTGGACATGGGCCTTGTATGTCAAGCAGAGATCACCTGTGAGTATGCGGTATGCAACGGAGTACAGCTGGAGTTTCTTAGGTTGGGCTACATAGGTCATCTGTTTGAGGTCAGTAATCCTCTTGGTGTGGTACTGTTGTGGTCATACAAGCTGTTGCAGTTATCTTGTAAGGTATATCCCAAATGGGGTGTTGTATCCTTTAATAGGTCTAATAAGTCATGAGTAGAGAGTCACGATGGCCTCCTTTGATCTGGATGGGAACCCATTAGAGATTAGGGGGGCCATGGAGAAGGATATTCTAAACACCTTGTAATTATGGGTATTGAAGGAGAGATTGCTATCTACTGGGGTTCCCGGATCCCTTATTACCTTTTCTGTATGTAGGGGACTAGCACCTATGTGGTAGTCCATGGGTAATTAGTTATATCCAAAGGGGATGACTATGCACTTTAGCATTCAGCTTGACACCATGATATTGACACCAGGTACCCATCTCAGTGCGACCCTTCCAGAGGGTGTCTGTAACAGCTGGGGAAACAATTATGTCCCCTAGTTTTCAGTCGTCTGCAAACTTTTTCAGCCAAAGCCGTCCTGTACTTGCTGTACATCAGAGAAGTATATACCGAACATGAGGGGTCCTAGAACTGAGCCCTGGGGGATGCCACTTGTAACTGGTATACAGTCGGACCTAGGGTATGCAACTCCCACTGTGTGGATTCTGTCCATGAGCCACTTTGCAAACCATCACATAACATAGGGGTTATTGTTCAGGCGGATGGGTATGTTGATAATACCAGAAGGAGGAATGGTGTTGAAAGCCTATGAGAGATCTAGGTAGGCTGTGTGGACCTCCTTACCCTCATCTAATGCCTTGGTAACTGTCTCTAAGGAATCCACCAGGTTTAGGAGGCATGGGCTGCCCTTAACAATGCCAAACTGGGAGGGGTCAAAGGTTCGGAGGTACCCAATGTCTCTGTGACTGAGATCCATGATGTGCTCCATAGCCTTGCAGACCAGGCTAGTCAGGCCTATAGGGCAATAGGTCCCATGGTTCATTGTGGCGCCACCTTCGTGGAGTGGGATAACTGTTGCTGTGCACCATTCAGGGGGCACTAAGCCTGATATGAGGCTATTATTGAACATGGTGCATAGGTGGGGAGCCAGTGCATTCTGAAGTTCATGTAAAACACAGCCTGGGATGTTGTCCAGTCCCATGGATGCTGTGATATTGGCTTTAGTGCGTGCAGGTTTCAGAGGGAGGGGGGAAAGGTCGCACTGAACCTATCTGCCAGGATGTTGCCAATATCAGTTGGTTCTGTAATGTTCATGCCTTTGTTCTGTAACTCAGAGCAGATCTAGTTATTGACATTGAGATATATTAAATAGCTATAGAATGCTTTGTGGTTGTTGTTGGAATTAGTGATGATTTTGTTTTTGTAGCTAGCTTTGGAGGATCTTATAAGGGATCTCACCTTCTTATTGAGGCTGACCAGGGAGCTCCTCCACGCATGGGATTGTACTCTCATTTGCAACAGTGTCTTTCTCCTGTAGTACAGTTTGTTTATGGCAGGGGACCATCAGATTGGTTTCCTGAATTAGGAGTATAGCGTCTTGGTTCTGTATGGGATAGCACAATCCATGCACTTGTGTAAGTGCTTATAGAGGGACATTTGTGTAGGATTCAGCAGTTGTAACAGTATTGTCCATCTGCATGGGTGTCATGACGTTCACCACGTCTGTCTTAAGAAGCATCAAGTTGGCTTTGTAGACATATTATACTGTGGTTCCCTTAATGGGTGGTGGGGGTGGGATGTGGATAGCAGTGGTGTTCAGCTCATGGTCGGATCGGACCAACGAGGAGTTGACTTCACGTGTGGAGCACCGGTCACTCATGTTAGTAATGCCTAGGTCTAGGATATTGTTGCCCCTGGTGGGTGTGTGGATATGTTGATTCAGGACATTGGTGTTTATGAATACCAGAAAGCATTGAGCTAATGAGTTGGCACATGAGTAGTTTTCCCAGTTAATGGTGGGGTAGATTCAGTGAGACTATGTGATGAGTGTGGTGTGGTGCGAATGTTTACCTTCTCCACATGACTGTCAGGGTCAAGCTTGGTTGGAGAGAGCTTTACCTCCAGTTTGGCTAGATGAGTTCATCTGTCACAGGTTGTAGTGTTGGGTGGTAGGCGGAGAGGCTTGTCTGTGTACATGAGGCAATGTGTACATTGCCTCAAGATGTCCAGATTCATCAGATATATAGGTGAGAACACTGGCAGTTGACAGCTTGGACATGCCTGAATATAGAACTACTTTCCCCTAGATAAGTGAGGAAAGTGAGTACAAGAACTATTTTACTCTAAGCAAGTGAGAAAAGTATGTACAAAACCTGTTTACCTCTAGGTAATGAGGAAGATTGAGTGCTATAGTAATTATTAGCTTACATAGTTCTTACAAGTTCTGAACAAGTGCTTAGCATGAATAAGCAATCCAGATAGGGTCTTGGATAACATAAACAAACGCCCCCCCCCCAACAGGTACACAAGCATATATCCATGTACACCACAGGGCCCCTGTACCCACAACTATGTAGGTACAAGCTGCACTCAGGCTGCATGGGACCTGTCCACATCACAGGTTGTATCATACACATATGGCAAAACAAGATGCTCTCCACGTACATATCATGTAAAACATAGCTCCATGTCAGGCTGTGTACACACTGAATGGTGCACACCAACAGGTACCACAACCCACAAAGGGGGAGACACCACTGATAATGGGAAGTACTGCACTACTACCCTGCTGAATCTGGTCTGGAAGGCCATGAACCTTGATCAAATAATTGATGTCAGCAGTACAAATGTAGATGACAGTAAGGTTGATGTCACACTGCATACCATAACCTTGCCAGGTCATTGGACATCATCACCCATACTGTGTACCACCTACACTCGGTATACTAGATGTACAGTCCTATGTCACAGGAGTGTTTTGTAGCGGGACTGCTGGCAGAACCAACACTACAGAACGTGTCTGAATAATACATGATCATCACACCAGTGCCAGCTACAGTATGTCAGGGTTAATGAATTTTATTCCCTCTCATTGTAGTCTGTACCTCACAGACAAACAGAAGGCATCTGCCTATTGAAGTATGCAAATAACTATGACCTAGGAGCAATAGCCTACTCAGGAGTGTTGTGGACAACATACAGAAGGGGCTTTGTGGGTGAGGTGTGTGTGACTTATGGCCAGAATCTGACAGCTACATATTGCATTGTCACCCCTATGTTAATAACCCTGTACCCATGAACTACCACCTAGGCAGCGGTCAACATAATGGACACTTGTGTGTAAGGGATGCAGCTGGGCAGTTGTCTTTCTTGTGATAGCTACGTCGCCACACCTGTCAGATAGTCATATGTGGCTACCCTATTAATGACAGGGTGCCATCCATGAATTTAGAGATCATTGTCCAGCCATACACAACACTCAAGTGACCCATATCAGATCACATATTTCTTTTAAGGGGTATTGGCCATTTGCAGATGGCCTACACCAGCCTTCCCATTCCCCATCTCCACTATGTAGCATGATGCATACCCTGAATAAATGCATGTCCAACCCAGTGATGTTGGACATGCTACACTTACACATCCTGATCTCGAACACATACTTCATGGACATCCACCTTCCACATGCTGGACAGATCCTTGTCCCATACACTTTACATAGTCCTGCCATACTATGCATTCCTGTCTGTCAAAGCTGCACATCGCTCCCCTCTCAGATATGGTGTGATGACCACATGGTAAATGTATCATTAACCCTGTGGATCAGTAATGTGGCACTGCTCCACCTGGCCCCACAGACCCCCCCTGTCGGCTACTGCCAGGTAACCTTTCATCCTAGATTCATACATGGCCCATGGCATATAGCCCACTAGTTGACTTTGACTGTACATGCTATAGTTGATATCCATCCCTGCAAATACCATCTGGCTAGCCAGTGTCCCATGTGTATCACATGTGCAACACAGGTGATACATGGCAGGATGTTGAATTGCTGTACACTGCCGTGTAGATGTATATGGCAGAACACATACATGTAAAACCTTATGTGAGCAAGTCTGCAAGGTCACAGGTCATGTCTGTTAAGGCAGTGTAAGTCCTTATATGTGTCATATACACAGCATCAAGGTCAACTGCATTAATGTGGACACATCCAGCCATGTGCTGATAGGTAGGAACACCAATATAGGCAAACAGACATGCCTACATCAAGACAGCATCCACATGGAGTATGAGCAATGTAATCAGGTGACACACACACATATATGGTGATAATATCCACTCACCATTGAGTGTGACACAAACACGTCAGTGTCATGTAGGTTTGCAAATACAACTATTTAAACATAATAAATGCAATACACGTGTATGTTCAGCTGTAGCTCTGTATGTCTCTGTGAGTTACTGTGAACTGTCTCCATCTTTATGTCTTCCAGGTATGCCATGTGCAAGGCTACCCCCTTTTACCTGCTTGGAGGATGAGGCCCTCCTCCCATACCTACATGACAATCATGATATCCTGGTCAGCCATGTGCCACAGGATGCACAGCAATGGGATGCCCTGTGGATGGAACTTTGCAGGAGGGTTAATGATGTGGGTGGCCACAACCGCACATACCAGCAGGTGCTCAGACACTGTACATACCTCATTAGATGGGTGAAACAGCATGCAAATGCAATCGACAGGGAACAAGGTGCAACAAGTGGTGGACCACCAACCCAGCCCCCACTCACACGTACCGAGGAGCTACTGGCCAACCTGGGGACACCTGCAGAACCACATTCACAAACCTTAGCCAATATTGTGGAGGTGGGTATCTCTCAACTGCTGAGCCTGGAGTTGCCTGGTAAGTCAGTACTGCACCTATAACAACTATATTCCATATAGTTGCATGTGTCACTGTACAATATGTAATGTAACATCATATGCCGCATACTATAGTATGCTACTCTGTGTATGCACACATGTGCATACACCATAGTATAATCTAATGTACTGGTGTATGTGTTATTCACATTGCACCTTGTAGCCATTATACAGGCGTGGATAATGCTCATAGTGCTGTGTTACTCATATTTAGGTACCTCTGAAGTTTCACTGTGACAGCAGCCCATTGCAGGTGAGACTGTTATTATTTATCAGGAATCGTAATGCACAGATCTATCTGCCATGTGGCCATTTACAACATGTACACATAATGTATGGTCTTGTCACAATATACAAGTCGGACCTGCAATGCATCACAATGCCTACCCATGTGTAACACTTGCAAACAATGTGAATCATCTCACCAACATGAATCCTCACAAACTGTCATTGCCAGATGTGTGGACAGCTGTGCATACAATGGTGGAGGTGCTGTTCACTGCAGGGACATGTACTACAGATCAGAACTACACAAGTGGGGAATACAAACAGTACTACACAGTGGGCTGGAGTATGGCCAGCCCACAGAATTCACTGGTGTGGATCATAGCCCTGCTATGAATGTCATACAATGTGATGTGCTATCTTGACATGTCCATGACATCTAGTGGCCTGGCTGCAACTCTGCCTACCTAACCTGAAAACATATCCCACATACCACCCTTTGTCTGCATAACCCTGTCTTCAGTGGAGTATATGACATCTATGGGTGTATGTCATATGGGACAACATAGACATGTGAAATAGATGTCCGTCACAATAATTTGGCCAACACATGTACACACATGGCTATGGAGGATGGCCAGAGATATGGAGCAACACACACAGTAGACGTGATGTGCTTGTGTGTACAACCTGTCATACAATGGCTACACATGGTTCAACTATGCCCTTTGTGTAATGGTTATATTGTAGATGTGGAACCTTAGACATCCTACAGGCCTGTGCACATCTTGTGTAGGCGTAACATCAATCCACCACATAAGATGTGCTGAACGTCTAAAGGGTGTCACGACATGACAGCAGTCACCTGTACAGTATCCACATCAGCCCACAGATACAGTACATTCCCCTTGCTGGTGTCGGACATCAATGTCATACTTGCTCCTCATGTATGTGTGTGTGTGTGTGTGTGTGTGTGTGTGTGTGTGTGTGTGTGTGTGGTACACAGATGTCATGTGGGACATGGTGTACCGATGTGTTCGCCATGTCTAGCCATAGTTACCAGGCAGCAGCAATATGGTTGCAGATGTGCAGGGGTATCATCCGTATTCCCATTAGTGACCTGTGTCGCAACTTCCACATCATGGTTTAGTGTGTATACACCTCAGTGATGTGGGTCACATTCCACAGTATATATGTATTGTATCTGAACACAGTCATGGCTATGAACTGTCTCTGTAACTCACACTGTATAGCAATAGAGATGCCTCATGATTCCCTGCAATGGCCATGCACATCAGCTAAATGTGCAGTATTATCTCTAGGGTGGAAGACAACACTACATTGGGGCACCATTGCCCCACTGTATATTTGACAGGACACCATTGTGTTAAACATGTATGTATGTCATTGCACACATCAACAGATTACATGTCATACTACATGTGATTGTCAAGGTCATATGCCACACATCAGGCAGGTGTACTGTTAACCTGTGCTGGTCTACATGGTGTAACACAGGGATGTATGCAAACTACTACTATGATTGTGTAATTTGCATGTTGTCTGCTATGACATATGCAGGCTGTTGTGTGCAACCCAGTGATGTATGATAACTACCACTATTATTATCTGTGCTGCATGCCGTCTGCCATATCACATGCATGTTGCATGCCTTCTGTCATATCACATGCGTGTGTGTCTGTGTGTGTGTCTATTGTATAGATTGTAATGTACAGTTCTTGTTTACCCTCACAGGTGATGTAGGTGCATTGCCCTCCTGTGGTACATCTGATACTAGTGTCCCCACAGACTCTAGCAGTGATTATGAACGTATGATTGAGTCACAGGCAGAGTTGTCAGGGGCTGAAACTGTGCCATTGCTTGCCATTCCAGCTATATCCCCCCTCATCCCTGCACACAGATCCCATGCCTGCACATACCGCATCACCAGTAGCCATAGAAGAAGGACAGCTGGCGCGTGGTAGCTTGGAACAGGAAAGTGTGGAGGCTATGGAAGGTGTGCCTGCACACCATGGTGTCAGCCAACTGACTGGTGCTGCCCCACACAGGCACGTGGCCAGTGCTGCTCGTAGGAGGACCTCTGGCCAACATGCTCCTGCAAGACAGAGTGGAGCAGCTGGTGTCACCAGACGCATGTTTCAGGTTGTAATGGAGGCACAGGCATGTGCTGAATGGCACAACAGAGAAGATTAGAAGCTACAGAGGGCTGCTGTCCATTCTTTAAGCAACAATATCCAGGCAATGGTAAATGCTCAACAGCAGATTGCTGAAGCTTTGGATAGACGGTTGGGTGACATGGTTGGAGTTCTTGACCATGGCATGATAATCCGTGAGCGTGAGCTGTCTGTGTTGGAACATCTGGTAGGAGTGAGGCATTGGGCACATGGACATAGGCCTGCTACATCACCTGTTTCAGATCTACGTGTACGAGCTACCTCTCATGTCAGCTCCCATAGTGGCAGTAGCAGCAGCAGTGCGTCTGGTGTTGTGCTGTCCAAACCAAGACACAGCAGGCCACATGCACGTGGCCTGGGATGGTCCTATCAGGGACATGGTTCCAGTGGACAAGTGACATCAGACAGTACCTAATTTGCACCTCTGCCTGGTAGTGCCGTGCAACCCCTGGCAGGCACAGGTTACATGTCCATGGCCGGACACCGTGAACTGTAAAACCTCACCTGTACAGTCTGCAGCTGTCAATAATACCTCTGTGTAGGCCAGACACATGGCAGAACTGTGTGCATACATACACGCACACACTGGAAACATATGTAGGGCACCACAACACACACATGCATAACATCCACACATGCCCAATTAGATCAAAGGCCCTATCCCACACACATGATGTCATCCAATGGTGCAGCCTAGGCCTCTGGCAAACATTATCACCCTGTGCATATGATGATGCCTGTGCCGCATCCCTGATATCCACACCATCGGTGCAGGGACATGCTCATATGGTCTGATACACAGGGTGAACAGACTACGAAGATAAGTGTAGTTTACAATTGTTGAGTACTGTTTACAGGCAGCAGAAATACCATGTACTACAGGTGTACAATGCATTTTGTACTGTTAACAGTATGTGTCTGATGTAACAACAGTAACTGCATGTTGGTCATGATGTTTTGCTGTCCTCCTTCAGGTCTAATTGCAAGTGCCGGTGGATGTCAATGTTTGCAGTCAGTGTCCCATATGTCAATGTGGACTACTCACAGATATGTATGAATATACCAGCATGCACCGTGTAGCTGCCACATACCAGTGAGAATGTCCCACATTACAAACACGTCTACCAATCCAATAACATGATAGCTGTGTATTAACCTGCTGTGGCCACAGACGTGACATCCATAAAGGATGACATCACAGGTACAGTTACATGGAGTGGTGAGGTAAGAGAGTGGTCTAGCTGATTACAAGGGTAGAGGCCAGTGGGAAGTGTGATGCCTCATTGGGAATCAGTAATGCACGCTCCCATGACAGAATGCCAACACACAACTGCACCCACACACTCAGGTATTGACACACATGTATTCAGTGACACAGTAATACACCCACACACTCATGAATTCACCGACACAGTAACACACACTCGCACACAGTTGCTACTGGTGAGGTGAGGACACCTGCCTATGTGAAAATCATCATTACAGTACTGTGCACCTACATGACGCGCCACAGAGAATACACATGTACAGGTAGTCGGTATGGCCTAAGATCGGGGACATCAACACGGATAGTAGAATGCATCGCCTGGATGGGGGATGGGGTCTTATCAGTTCAGTATGGTAACATACATCTTCACCCCAGGGACCAGACAGCCCTACATACACACACTGTGGCATTCAGTATTGAATACACCTATGTCACGCACATACAGATGCCTCACACGTGTGAGATACACGCCCCTGCCTATGTCCTGCTTTCTACATTGCAGTCTGTACAGATGTGTACACTAGTGTACAGAAGAGTAACAATTGAGATGTATTCCCCACCATACGTGACATATATGGACACACACGCAACCACACATGCCAGTACTGTGAATCTCAGACCTGCTTAGCTCATGATATGTATGACAGACATACAGCAGTGGCAACAGTGCTGATATATGCACACAGGACGTCTTAACTATTAACAGGTGTCAAGTGATTTACCTTTGCTGATGATTCCTGTGGCAACAGTGCTGGTATATGCACACGGGACATTTTAACTATTAACAGGTGTTAAGTGATTTACCTTCACTGTCTAAGTTGTGTGTTATGTCCTTCAATTAACAAAACCATTTCTTACTGGTTACACAGGTTATTGTAGGACCACTTGTGACACACCTGTGAGCTGTCCACAGCAAACATCCATCTGCAAAGATGCCCCACCACATAGTTATTTCCACACATCTGTCCATACCTGAGGTACATCTTGCCGTACATTCAGCATATCACCATATACAGTTGGCAATGTTGAGGCTGCATTGCAACTGCATGATGTACTAGGATACACGTCACCTGCATACATCAGCAACTGCACACGCATGTTATCTGAATGTACAACACTACGTGTACAGGTGTGTAGGTCCTACAATCCTGACATTTGGGCATGTTGGTAGGCATTGCAATTGGTGGACATGTGTAATGACATACATGACACATGAACTGTTGTATGATATGATGGGTGTAATGGGTGACCGGTACAGAGTGAATGTTACCTCTGTCAACACTGATATCACACCTTATGTACTGTTAACATTCAGTAGCCATGGACCTACATTCCATGTGCATGTGTGTAATTGCTGTAGCCACTTGTTTGCACAAATGACAACAACAGCTATGCTATTTACATGTATGTTTTGTGTGTGTGTGTGTGTGTGTGTGTGTGTGTGTGTGTGTGTGTGTGTGATTGTGGCATGTACATACCCAGGGCAGGTGCATGCATGTCATATCCATACATGAGGGTGTGTACTGGTGTACAGCAACAGTCATCTGCTAATGGTGGAAAGTACCGAGGGCCCCTGGTATGTGTACAGCTGACCTGGTTACAGACAGTGGTATCATTGCATTGCATAACACATGATGCAACTGTGTCAGTACATGGGTACTCTCTACAGTTGATGTAACACATGATGCAACTGTGTCAGTACATGGGTACTCTCTACAGTTGATGTAGAGCTTGATACAGTACACAGGTCAAGGGTCACATGGTGGTGTACTCTTATATGTCCTACAACATGTATGGATGCGTGTTGGTGGTCTGAGGGCATGGTGGTGTCTAAGGTTTACATCCTAGAATGCAGCTTGTGACACTGTGTCCTGCAAATGACTCATCTGTGATGCCTTTCATGGGGGGACCAGTCAGTACATGTGAATGGCCTTTATGTATGTGGAGACACTACCTGGAGCAGTCTGTACCTGTATTATGGCCCACATGTCTGATTCTGAGGTATATGGTGGTAGTGCTATTGTGCACTACAGTGCCATCAGCCAGGTGTTCCTCACTGCACAGATGTCAGTACTCCCCATTGTTGGATCTACAGTGACAAGCTGTGATTATGGACACTACACATCTAGCACTGGTTAGCATAAGAAAACAATGCAGTTGTCCTGTAGGTGTATGGGAGTTATCCTGTGTTTAGGACATTTGCCTTGGAAAGGCACTGTGTGGACAGATGCAACTTGGGTATTATCCCTAATGTATGCATGTGATATGTGTCAAAGGCCTGCCTACTGTCAGCCATGTCATCCCAGAATGACAGCAGATGTGTAAAAGACCGGTGTCAAATATATGTAGAGCAGCATTCCTGCTAACAATGACAACTACTAACACCAGAGCCCATTACAATGTGTTCTTTATATCTACCTATAATAGCATGGCCACTGTGGCCTTCCGTGTTTGGCATCAGAGTGCATCCCAGTCAGCCCTGTGCTACTAAGAGTATGAGCATGCCCAGTATATCCTTGTGTAGATGGACACATCATAGTGCATTCCGACCAGCCCTGTGCTACTGTGTGAGCATGCCCCCTGTGCTACTAAGTGTATGAGCAGTGTATCCTTGTGTAGATAGACACATAGTGCATTCCGAACAGCACAGTGCTACTAAGTGTATGAGCATGCCCAGTGACACCTTGTGTTGGTTTTGTGCCTCTGAGTATGGGCATGGCCATTGTAACCCTGTATAGTGGTAGCAGTGGTCCATTCCGCAGATGGGCATACTCCAGGTCAGGATGGATTCCTACTTTAAACACACAGGTTCACAGGTATGTACATCTTAACTGCCAGCATCCCTGTTGATGTCCGCATTACCAGAAGGTCATAATGACAGCCTTGAAATGTGTAGACTGTGTGGCGCGACTCGTAAGTACGTAGTATTGTAATAGTAATCTGTAAATAGGCAGGTGCTCCATTCCCACCACTGGCGTGTGTGTATGTCTGTCCCCATTTGCCAGAGGACTGTAAATTGCTTTTAGACTGCTTGCATTCCATACAATTTGTATACCCACCTTTGGCAGGCCAGATGATGACACCCACCTACAAATACACCTATGGAAGTGCTGAGTCCCAGTAATCTCGGTAGCGCATTCTGTAATAGCGTAATGCTGTAGTGTAATAAAGTAGTTAGGGCGGTGTTCTAGTCCCACACTTGCTATCTGCGTGTGTCCCCATTTGCCTGAGGACTGAGTAATGCTTTTAGACTGCTCACACTCCATACATTTCTTATACCCACCTTTGGCAAGGCTGATGATGTCACCCATCTACAAATAGACCTCTGGGAGCACTGTGTCCCAGTAATCTCGGTAGCATGTTCTGTAACTGCGTAATGCTGCAGTGCAATAAAGTAGTTAGGTCAGTGTTCTAGTCCCACACTTGCTGTGTGTGTGTGTGTGTCCCTATCCACCAGTGTGTCCCCGTTTGCCTGAGAACTGAGTAATGCTTTTAGACTGTTCACACTCCATACATTTCTTATACCCACCTTTGGCAAGGCTGATGATGTCACCCATCTACAAATACACATCTGGGAGTACTGTGTCCCAGTAATCTCAGTAGCATGTTCTGTAACTGCGTAATGTGTTAGTCTAGTAAAGTAGTTAGGTCGATGTTCTAATCCCAAACATGCCAAGTTTGTGTGTGTCTGCCTGTGTGAGACAAGTACAGTGCTTTGTTGTATTCGCTGTAGTGCATGCCCTAAACACGTATTGCTGCAGTGTGATATGGTAGGGGTTTGTATACAAGAAATACAAGTGTGTGTGTGTGTGTGTGTCTGTCATAGCCTGTGTTGAGGCAGCCATGATTGTCTTACCATTGGACATGTTTGGGAGTGGGTTTTGTCATTTTCCTATATGGTATCTGTCTTATGACACATTGGCCACCTCATGAGGAGTACAACTGTAAGGCAGCCAGGGGACTGTGTTGGCAAGCCATACCCATATATATGGTAAAAGGCCTGGTGCACTAAGTATGCAGCCCTACTAGTACCCGGTATATGTCCCGCACCCATGTGCCATGCACAAACAAACTTCCCTAGGATATCCCACTATGTTGTTAGTACCATGCACATTGAGGACAGATAGTAGGCATGGTGTGAATGCAGTGGCCTGCAGAGAACATGGCACCCTGTGCAGTGGTACAATAGGCACATATATGCAGACATTGTGCCTTCACTATGTTCCACACTGGATGCCTGCAACATATGTGGTGCCATCAAATGTAATCCAGAAAGGCCAGACAATGCTGTACACATGTGCCCTGTATGGACCCATGCCACTGACACCACAGAATACCTGTATCATACTATCCATGCAGGTGCAGGGCCGACCTGCTCACTATAAGCAGGTTTTGCCACACCAGGCCAGTATTGGCATATATAACAGGCTGTGTACACAACATGTGTCTGCCAAACCAGGTACACCTGTACATGTCACTGTATAGTATTGTGGGACATGCACATCCCAGGCAATGTCCATGTGAAGGACTATCAAACACAGACATGGCATGCATTGCAAAACTATGGCCCTACACATTGGTAACCAGGATGTCAGGCCAGATAATGCAGTACCCATCTGTGTGGGACACTGCAGACACTACACCCCTGCACTGCACACCATTGTCGGGTGACGTGATGGCAAGGATTACCCCTAGCCCAACCTTGTACAGCCATCTTGCACAGCTAAACACTACACACCCATGGAGCAATGCATACCTGCATGCCAGTACTTGCACCCTGTGTCTGCATGTGGGTTGGGATGCTCTCAACCACAGTCACTCCCAGTATAAACCTCATTGGCATACCAACAGTTGTCAAGCACTTTCACATGCCCTAGCCCATAGAACCTCCAGTTATCCCCTGTGGTGCATGTGGTCCTGCGCATTACTGCAGTGTGGCAAACTAAGTAGTTATGTTGTGTATTTGCGGCCCTGGCAAAGGTGTCAATGCGTGTCCATTAGAGAGTATGGTTGTGGTGACAATGGCATCCGTTCACATGGACAGACATGTATGCCACACCTAATGTATGTCTACTATATCTGTTGCAGATGTCACTCACTCACCTACACACATATGTTCTTACAGCACAGCAACATTTTCCTTTGTGGCACATGTAGTAATGTCATGCACATGTAATAGTAATGAGTAGTCAGGGGTTTGACCCCTGTACTGTTCGGCATGTGGCAGATGATGCTTATGGTTAAGTCTCCAAGCCCTTCCCTGGTGTATATTGCCTGTCCCACCCTCACACTCTCAGGTGGATGTGAAGGTGTACACCTGCACAGCAGCAGCATGTGTATTGCAAGTGATGGAAATGGTCAGTTGATAGCCTCTGCAACTATTGCAGTCCTCCTGTAGCTGATTGCATGTGGTACGACTGTGATGGGGTTGCCATAGCCATCTGCATGATAAACACAGTACACTATCTAGGGAAACATGTTGTTATCTGGCCATGACAGTCGCTGTGAGTGGTACCTGGATGTGGTGTTCTGACACGGCATCACAGATGATATCTGAATGTACCTCAATCATTTTCCACAGTGGGAAATAGGAGGAGGGTGATGTGCCACACATGACTACAGCATGTAAGTGTAGCTATGCTGCATTGAGACTACTGCCTGTTTAACATGTGTGTGGTAATGGCTATTCTGCATGTTACAATACAGACATGACAGTACTCTGTTCATGAAGGACCCCCATCTCTAGGGCCATCTGTGAACTGGTCAGTGTGTGCAACCATTTGTTTCCTGTGTTACACACTGAACACACATCTGTGCACAGCAGAAGCATGGTGTGAGGATTGCAGACAGTACATGATGATAGGGATGTGTTACTGCCATCACATCCCTGACTGGACATGTGTCACATGAGACAGTGGTATGACAGACACTGTGTGGGATTTCCAGTGACAAGCCAATGATGGGCAACTATTCATAGCTGCGGTCACACATCTACTACACATTGTACATTTGGCATGCAGTATATATGCATTTGTTGTTCTCCCCCTGCAAATGTATACCATCTGTTGTGTTGGGATGCTTGTGATATCTATGCATTCTGTCGTAGGTAATCCTGTATGCTGTTGTCTATCACTAAGCCATACATGGGTTTAAAATGCAACACCATAGGCTGAATGGGTTGGGAGGTCCCGGCAGACCCTCCTGTCCCACTTCAGCTGATCATGGCACCAGGCACTAGCACATGTGGGACCCAGCCATAGACATCAACCTCTGTTGGCTTTGCACCACCTTCTGGTGGTACCACCACTGAGGATGGAGCATGTCCCCCCCAGGAGCAGGACAAGACAGGTACATATCTGCTGTCGTGCGGTCCCAGATGTGTTGTGTTGGTGGCTCCCTAAGGGGTTATGAAGCCAGATACGCCAGTTCAAGGGCAGAGTGTCACATTTATAGGGTGATGCTGCCTCTCCTGGACAGCCTCCAGCACTGCCTGATGATGATGTTGCACACAGTACCTTGCAAGAGTATTGTTCACACATAATGATTGGACCGGTACTGTTGTGTTAATGTATATTACATGCACAGAGTGATGCATGCTGACACATGTCTGTCTGAGAGAGTCTTGTGTTCACATAGAGCAACACCACTACATAATACAGGCATCACTGGTGTTTCCCCTTTCATTCGTTTGTGATGCTTTGTTGCCACATGGTATGTTCCTGATACATTTCTATATATGTATGTACCTATATGCTGGACATGAACACTCACATATACATCTACATGATGGGATACATTTCTATACTGTTGAATGACTGCACTGTATGATATGTTTGTGGTACTGTCCGTTGTCTGTATATCTGCCATGGCGTATTGGTAATACACATTAGCTGTGTGCAGGGTCCTGGTTCTGACCCTTGCAAAGGACGTTTATTTGATTGCAGGGCAGAACAAGCCCATTGGATACAGAGGGAGTAAGGCACATTAAAGTAGTTGGGAGTGGGTGTGCATGGGTTTGCGCGGTGTTAAGCACTGCTGACATCTGGTTACAGCCTCTTATGCTCGGTTAGCATCTACATTGCTTTACCAGTGCAATACTTGCAGACTGTTAGCCAAACATGCTTACACCCGCTCGCTCCCGCGCTTGCAAATGCACCGACATTGGTGCTTGCATCTGTCACTCACACCCCTGGGTAGGAGTGAGGACCACAATATTACCTTATGATGTCTATTACATCGGACTACATGACTACAGTATCAGAATTGGCTGCTCATTAGGCGACGGCATCGCGTTCGACTGTACGTAATCAGCGGCTTGTCCAGTGAATCAATCATATTTGTGTGTACTGCATACAATGTGCTCCCACCTTGTGATGCCTATTACATCGGACTACATGAATACAGTATCGTGAATGGCTGCCTATTAGGTGACAGCATGGCTTTCGACTGTATGGAATCAGCGGCCTGTCCGGTGAATCAATCATATTTGTGTGTTCCTCATACAATCTGCTCACACCTTGTGATGCCTATCACATCTGACTACATGACTACAGTCATAGCCGGCCTTAGGCATAGGCCAACTAAGTGGCTGCCTAGGGTGCCGGTTTAGTGGGGGCACTTTACCAGTATTTATTTGGTGTAGGTAGACCAGGATGGGGGCACTGGGTGGTGTGGTAGGGGGTGCCATTGTGCCCTTTGCCTAGGGCACCAGTTGACCTAAGACTGCTCCTGACTACAGTATCGGGAATGGCTGCCCATTAGGTGACGGCATGGCATTCAACTGTATGGAATCAGCGGCCTGTCCAGTGAATTAATCATATTAATTGTGTGGTCCTCATACAATCAGCTCCCACCTTGTGACGCCTATTGCATCGGACTACATGACTATAGTATCGGGAATCACTGCCCATTAGGCGATGGCATGGCGTTCGACTGTATGGAATCAGCGGCCTGTACACTGAATTAATCATATCTGTGTGTTCCGCATACAATTTGCTCCCATCTGGCTGATACATGGGAACCGAGACTCTTCAATACAGATAAGTAGTTGGGTTGTGGGAGCCACAGCCATCAGCCGAGTCATGCTACCGCATACCTATTAATGGTTTGCCACCTTTTCAATTGGCCAAGGTGGGACTTTAGGGTTACCACCTGTCCCACTTTGCGTGGGACACTGCGAAAATAATCAAGACATAGCAAATGTCCTGATTACAGGACATTTTTATATTCTGTTTCATTAATAGTTGCATAAAACAAGTTATTTTATATATGAAACTTCTATATGTTATGTGAAGTAGCATAAGCAATTCAAATGTAACTAGATTAAGCTTTTATTTGTGCAAATAAGTATAATCCTGTACTATGAATGGCTGTAGGTATGTTTTGTCCTGGAAAGTCTGACATTTCTACAGAACATGTCCCACTTTGGCCATTTGGAAATGTGGCAACCCTATAGGACCTGTATGTAGAGACATCAGACTTTGCAGGGCAAAACATACCCACAGCAAGTAGAAAAGGGAGCAATTCACTGTTTTGCCTAAATAAAGGGTTACTCTTGTAGCATTATAGTTGCTTATACTGTTACTTATAACATTTAGGTGTTTCAGGTGCAAAATAATTGTTTTATGGAACTACTAACACATGGGTTGACACAACGTACCCACTCTCCCCATGTCGGGACACATGTCGTACGTTGTGTCAGCCCATGTGTTATCAGGTTTGCACAACATACTGTTCCGTGTACAGCTACATCCTGGTCGCAGTAGTCTTTACTCGCATTGCCTGGAAGAACAACATTTTTGGTGTCCCACAAGGGACGTCGCTGTCCATGTTTAAAGTGTAGACCCTGTAGATCTCTCCCACTGGTAGTTTCCTGCCAATGGTCTGGGAAGCAGTGTTGTATTTATCTTTATTGCATGTCTCACCAGCCTAGCTGGGGGGGTGGGAGGTAGACGTTTGTTGATTGGACCTCCCACCAACATATGCCCGGTCTGAACATATGTTACCCATAACTGCTGTAACATAACCTAGGTATATACATGTGTATATTTACTGTAACATATATATATCTATTTACATTTTTATATATGTATTCATACATGTATATTCATATCTTGCTGTCTATCTATATATATATATATATATATATATATATATATATATATTGTGTGTGTGTGTGTGTGTGTGTGTATGTGTATATATATATATATATATATATATATATATATATATATATATATATATATATATGTATATATATATGTACATCTGTGTGTCAATACATTCCCCACTCAAAAGCACTTACACATGTGTAATGGTGTTTATATATGCTTCACCAGCATACTAGTGCCTTATTCATTTTAACACCGACACTTCACTCCAGTTATCTTGTAATCAGTATGTAGCACATTGTACAGCGGACAGATGTCGCTATATGTTCATGTACGGATTACTGATGGTAATTGGAATATGATACAGTGTGATTCGTCCCATCCCTCTTCTGCACAGCCTATTATTCCGTCTACTGTCGATGTTTGTATGGGCACATTCCTATTATTTATGTCAACAAATGGAATGCATGTGTTACAGAATTTGTACTTCAGCATATTGTCTGCATGTGAGTATGCATATATACCTATTACGACCTAGCTGACCTCCACGGGGCGGTCCATTAGAACTGGCCCATCCAACCCTGGCATGCCTGGATCCATAATTGCATACCCATAGTTCCTACACCCCACCAGTGTTGAATTTACACGCATAACATCCATTATCCACTTGTTATCGCAGCCATGACACACCTTTACACATTGCCCTTTCCAGAGCTTTTGGGGCCCTACACACCTTTTGTCCCACTCTGTGTATTGACAGGGTCTCATGCCATGTATATTTGCACATACGTGCATTTCATGGGATTATGGAATCCAGCCATTTGGGCTTTCCAATTTTTGGAGGTGTCAGCATGGGACTACATTCAGTCTGTGTGTAAAGTAGACTTAGCATCTCAACGATGTTACTCCCACTGGTAAAACCCTGCCTGTGGTTTGAGTAGCGGTGCACTGCTCACTCCTGGGCAGCTTTTTATGACTTATGCTGAAAGCACTATATAATACCAACATTGCTCTTGATTCCCTTCACATCCCTTGTGTATGCTTTATTGTTACAACGTCCATTCTTTATAAAAGTATATATATATATATATATATATATATATATATATATATATATATATATGTATATATATATATATTACATCTGTACATACAAACATACATTTCCTATGCTCGGAGCTGCTTACACCCACACAGGTGCACTCGTCTATGCTTACTGTGCATTACATATGTTTACTGCCACTTATTTGTGCTTACTTGTGCCTTATTCATTATAACAGTACCACTTTGATTGAAAGGATCTGGTTAATAGTCCCATGCGATACACACGTTCACCTTTAAATGTTTAAATGTTGGCTTTACAGCAGAGCAGCATTCATTCCACAAGGAAAATGATATGTGCTATAGTCGAACTTGAACCGTGAATGCCTTTTCGTTAGGCGGATGCTCTAACCACTACACTATTGGTGTTTTTCTCCATTTATATGTATACCCATGGTTCATAGTTACCCAAACACACGCCTCATCACTTCACTTACACAGCAGGCATCTATATTCCTGTTGGGAAAAATGCACTACTATACATGCACCATTCCATATTCCCTATTGCTCTGGACCCATGCCGCATGTTGACTCACTCCGAGGATATTCAGACCTCCAAAGCCTATAGTCCTGGCACATACATGTGTTTGATTGTCAGGGTTTTCATATGGTCATCCGGGCTTAGGCTTGTCGGACTGGGACTGCCCTGTACCTAGTTGAAAGTCAGACTTAACACTGGGAGATCGTTCGTTCCATTTTTAGCATCTACCTGTGGTTGGGGATGCAGAGGTGTGCTCACCTATGGCCATCCTGATATATAACAGCACTAAATATTATGGGGATTTCCGCTGCTGTTTCTTTTCACATTCGTTATGACTGCTATATTGTGAGCATGTTCATATCTACACACACACACACATATATATATATATATATATATATATATATATATATATATATATATTTATATATATATATATATATATATATATATATATATGTGTGTGTGTGTATATATTGATCTGTACATACACATGCAAATACACCTACATGCTTATTTACATTTCCCATAGCGTTGAATCACCGCCACTTACCGTCGCGCATACACGCTTGCATACCTGCTTACGTCTAGTGTTGTCACCTTTTCAAATGGTAAAACAGCCTGGCACCTCAGGACCCGGAGAAACAGTAACCACCTGTACTTAAAACACACTTCGTGCTGAAATCCAAACAATGCAACTATTATAACAAAACTTTTATTACCCTTACCTTTTTACCTTATGTTTTTACCTTGACAAAGCTCGGTATCATCCGAGCGAAAGCGCTTGGTTTATGCTGGTCCTAATAAAAGTTTTGTTATAATAGTTGCATTGTTTGGATTTCAGCACAAAGTGTGTTTTAAGTACAGGTGGTTACTGTTTCTCCGGGTCCTGAGGTGCCAGGCTGTTTTACTTCTTGGTTTTGACTTTTCTTCTTTTTGTGGATTTATTCACCTTTTCAAATGACCAAAGTGGGGCATTTTCGGGACACACATCAGATTTTACAGGCCAACACATACCCATGGTCAGTACAAAGGTTAGAACTTTACTTATTTGCCTAAATGAAAGGTTATTCTTATAGCAGTTTAGTTGCTTATTCTGATTCTTGTAACATTTAAGTAATTTACATACAGAAATAACTGTTTTATGCAACTGTTACATGAAATATGGGACATAAGTATTTCCTACAATCACAGGACATTTGCCATTGTATTATATTTGGTCAGGATACAACTTCCCAAAAAGGGACTGTCCCTTGTAAAGCCTAGTTACGTCTGCTTTAAAGCACCTTAATCACCCTATATCCGACTGCCACTATGTGAATGTGTAAGGTATATATTCCCGATAATGCACGTGGGGATACGTGCATCATGGTCAGGTGTTTAATCCCGGGTTGTAGGTTCTACAGGACCGGCTGGAGGCTGAGCAGTCTTGTGGGCAACTACTGCTCATACAACTTGTGTCCAGATGTATACAGGACTGGACATCATGTCATGACACCAAGTCTAATGTTTAGAACAGATACTTATCCTATAAGGGATATCCAAAAATTGTAGAGACTGATGACCTTCTTCGGCTTTACGTCAATAAGGTAGGGTTATACATGCAAGGGATACATAGTTTGCAATCCTGAGACTGCCTTGGGTGAGACTGCCTATTAGATATGGGTAGGGGTCACTATATGCAGATATGGCTGTGCCTATCTAGCAGCCAGAGTATGGGTGGTTTAGGTGGATGTTCAGGAGGGGGGGGTGTTCTGTGAAGGGGATGATGGTTATTCAATTATGTATCCAGGTGTGTTGGGGTTGGATGGCTCAGTTCAGGCCAGACCATTATGTGGGTATGTGCTGGTAATGTTTCTGTACATGTGTATTGCACTTTTTAATGTTCATATGTTTGTGGGATTGTATTGCGGATGTGAATATTTGTTCTTTGGTTATCTTCCTGATTCACCCACTGCTCCATTGTAGACCTCCAGTTCACCTATTGTGCATCCAACCCAGTCTCCCCTTGACGAATTATAACATTACCTGTAACCCCCCCACCCCCATATTCCACAGACACCATCCATCCCTTCTCTAGTTGATGGCCCATGGCACAGTCAACAGAACACATTGCGTACACTACATATCTCTGGTACCAATATGGTTGTGAGGACTAACCTAGCATTTCTGATCTTCCACATGCTGTACTTCACACACATAGGTACACGCAAATACTTAGCTTTCATGACATGGTAGGTAGACCCAGGTAATACCCGTTCATCTATGGGCTATCCTGACAAGGATGACTTGGACCACGAATGGGCAGATTTTGGGTGAATGCTCTGACCATTGGTAGGGTTGCCAACTTTTCATATGACCAGGATGGGACATTTTTGGGATACACATCAGAGTTTACAGGCCAACATATACCCACGGTCAATACAAAGGATAGTACTTTAGTTTTATGCCTAAATATAAGCTTTTATTGTTGTAGCAGTATAGCTGCTTATTCTGTTTCATTTTCTTGCTTATTCTGTTTCTTGAAACATTTAGGTATTTTATATACGGAAATAAGTATTGTATGGGACTATTGCATAAAATATGGGACATAATTATGTCCTACAATCGCAGGACATTTGACATTTATAATGGTTTTGGTATGGACGCACCTGCCTAGAGGGGGACTGTCCCTCACAATGTAGGACAGGTGGTAACCCTAACCATTGGGCTAGGCTTAGCAATTGGCGGCTCGCTAACATGATGCATTTCGCTTCCACTTGGTATAACTATTGACACTACAATGGAATACGGGCACAAGGTTTTAAATATCATTTGTTAGAGGGATGGGTACTCTATATTCAGCTACGTGCCTTTGTATTTACTTTTTATTTTGGTGTTCGCAAAACTGTCTTGTATGCTTTGCATACATTTCAGTATCCACGGACACTGATTACTATTAGAGGCAGGCTGTACTTGTCAGCATTTTAGGTTGCGCATATGCAGCCGACATGTTCACACCTCCGTGCAGCGCTTTGACATGCCCCCTGCACTTGTACACGTTTTCTATGCACGTGGCCATTACGGCAGTGTGCCTTCATTAATATGCATGTGGTGCTGCTGCGCCATCTCTATGCCACACGGTCGGTGCAAGGCTAATGCCGTCCTTGCGCCAAGCTTAATGAATCCCGGGGAGTGTTTTAATGTAATTTATAAACACATACAAAAATGGAGGATTGCTTTTGTAGGTTAGCAAAAAAAAAGGTTTAACACCAGAGTTGTTTTAATTTGCATACCTGAGGAAAAAAATGTTTAACACCAGAGCTGTTTTTGTTTTCATACCTGAGGCATTTCATTACATTTCTAAAATGTAAACATATTTTTGGGGGGTTGTGAGTAGAAAATTGCTGTGGCTATTCTGAGAAGGATTTGAGTTTTCAGGCTGCCTGACCAGGCCTGCATTTCATTTTAAACAATCAATGACAGTTCAGGACACAACATATTAGGTGTTATCAGCACAGAGCTTTGGCTGTGGTGTCTATCAGTTGTTTCTTCATTTCAAAGTCATTATTAATAAATATATTTTTCATATTCTGTTCTTTTATTTGTTTAGTCATCCTGTTTTATTAGCTACTTTGTTTATAGGCTGTGGAATTTTCAGTTTAAATAATCTTTTTTTTACCTTGAGAAGTGTTTGAAATCTGGGTACAGTGTACATTTGTGAAGTATTGCACGTAATCAGTATTATCAAATTATTTTTTTTCTTTTGCAGCCCTAACTGGAAAGCTTTTGTTTCAGTGTGGACAGAATATAATTTACACATCCATGTTAGTCGATATTTTGCTTGATTTTCTCCTGACAATTTGAAATTTTTGTTTTGCTGAGTTATTTTCATAAGAATTCATTGATACATATAATTTCATTGATCTTTTGTTCTTACACTATTTTGTTTAGTTGACTATAGCATTTAAATGGGTGTTTCACTTTGGTTGCAGATGTGCTTCCATGAAGTTAATGTATATAGTTATGAAAGCAGATGATATTTTATTTGTCTTATAACCAACAACTTATTTATGTTCCTGTATGCAAAACAGGAAGCATCTTACAGAACTGTCAGGCTGTCAGTCTGAAAGAACACTTAGCTAGTAGTCTGAAATTTTGACCTTTATTTGGTCAATGGTAACAGGTTTGGCTTATGTTGTCGTAAGATTTTCTGATTATTACAAATATGTCACATATTTTTAATTGAACATTCATATTTTTCTAAGAAATTATTACAATATTATTTATTTTGCGGCAGATCTTCTTGCTCTAGCTCTTGGTCTTAGAACTTTTAGTGCTATAAGTAAAGGCCTGCTAGACTTTTTGCTATGTGAAGCAAACATACACACACACACACACACACACGCACACACACACATAAATAATATGACTACAGTTGTTATAAAGAATTTGGTCTGAGGTTACAACATTGTAAGCAATAATGAGCTCACAATACACTCTTTGATAAACAATTTGTACCAAATTATGTCATGGAATATTCAACTCTGTCCACTCGAATGCATTATAAAATTACTTTTTTAAAGTAATGTTGGGCTTTTCTACAGTGCAAAATGCAGTGCTTTTAGAATCAGCAAGAATGGCTATCTTGGAACATTTCTTTAAGAGAAAAGGTATACTGACAGTTATGTTTGGTCTGTATGTTTATAAGCAGTTGTAGATGTTTTACAATTGTTTTTCTTTTCAGTTTTGCAATCAATAAGCCATACAGAGCCTATAAATAATGTAAAACTATTTAAATTACTCCCCGGGATTCATGAAGCTTGCGCCAGGCACAGGCATAGCGTAGGCGGTATAACGCCAAACATGGCCACCGAGCGATTCAGGTATGATCCAATTCCACGTGCACTACCGGCGTATGCCAGATCTGCGCAGCCCTTGGCATAGGTATGCTAATCACCCCATGTGCAGTGCTGCACCATGAAAATGAAGGTACATGGTGATTCATGAAGTGGTAAAGGTGTAGCATAAGCCCACAGAAATGTAAACCAAAAAACACGGTTTACATTTTTCCAAACAGAACATCGGAGCTATGAAAGTGGACCAGACTCATGTATTTACAAAGTTAACATATGCCAATGGCTAAATATACAGCCAATGGCATACGAAAAGATGCACAACACCTAAAAACAACATTTAATGTCATGTCCACAGTAACGCAAAGTACAACCGCAGGGCATGTGTGCGCAAACGGGAACACAAAGAAAATATATACAAATGTCATAAAATCGCAATGTAATACAAATCATGATTTCACCATAATACTCAATGGTATGCATGGTACACCACAACCAAGCTGCAAGGGTTGCTAAAGGTCTATGACAGTGTTCGGCATGGTAACAAGGAATTAGTAGTCAATGCTATGCAAATGAGGCAAGTAATAGTGAATCGCAAACGTCCCGCCGGACTAAGGATGTAACATCCGGCGCAGCGCTACAACACTGAGGAGTGGCTTAGAGGTATACATGACATCAGCAGTGGGGTGTGCCACCGTAGCTGTAAGCACATTGGAGCAATGCAAATCCGGCCTGGCCATTGCTAAGCAAAGCCACAGGACAGGGGCGGGGAGGTAGGTATAGCATCGTTTAGCTGAGAGCACATATGGTGCTTGATGTGTACGGGGAGGAAAACATGCCTGAAACCTGGTAAGCGGACGCATGTGCTGCGCACCATAGCTCAAACAGGAAGGTCAGGGGAAGAAAATAAGGAAATGCCGCAGTAGGGTAATTGGAGTACAACTGAGCAATTAACACCTATTAACTCACAGCGGGCAATCGACGGCAGCTGACAAGTCTGCTCGCAGAAACCTGCAAAACAGGATAGGGGAAGTGTCAGATTGCAAAGAAAAGAGAACTGTCATAGCAGAGCAAAGCAAACCTGCAGTAGGCCAGCCACAGAACACATTACGCAAGATAAGCCAGGTGTAGGAAAGTACAAATGAAAGCAGGCTGCTGGATGCATGCCAGAAAATGGGAGGTGAAACATGAAGAAATGTAAAGGGAAGGGCAAGAGGTAATCCACGGCAGCCAAATGTAATTCAACACCAAAGGCACCACAATAGTAGTTCCTGTCGTAAAACACATAAGATACCCTATAGCTACGATCGTACATACACACCCTATGACATCATTGGTGTACACAACATAATAGTATAAAGCGTGAAAGCACCCACACACACCTGTGTATTCCCAAACACTGCACCATAGGTGTAAACATACGGGGAACTTTTACAATGTACATGTTGGGAGCTGCCATAACTGTGATTCATCACCATGTGTTAGAGACTGACAGTGTTGTGGAGGATGATGCTGACAACCACCAAAGGCCCTGGAGGAGGAGAAGAGTGTTCAGACCAAGGGTAACCTACCAGGGGCTACATGATCTGGAGATAGTAGAGCATTACAGGGTGGACAGGGACATCTTACAGCAAATAGTTGAGCTGTGCTGGCCATGCCTGAGATCCAGAAACAACAGAGGGGAACCCATCCCAGTGGACATGAAGGTATGTGTAAGCTTGCAAATACTAGCCACAGGTATCTTTCAAAGGCCAACTGGAGATATAATGGGGATCTCACAAGCATCAGCATCCAGGGTACTACACCAGTTCCTGGATGCCATGTTACCACATGCCAATGAGCATATATACTTCCCCCGAACTCAGGACGAGTTAGCCAGCAATATGCGTCTCTTCCACCATGTGGCACACTACCCGGAGGTACTGGGTGCGATAGACTGCATGCACATACATATCAAGTCACCACCCGGTGAGCATGGTAGGTGATACATAAACTGCAAGGGATACCACTCCATCAACTGCCAGGTCGTGTGCAATGCCCAGGGCATTATCATGGATGTGTGTGCTGGCAGCCCTGGAAGCTACCATGACTCCCACATCTGGCATGCCTCACAGCTGTATCAGGTATTTGTCAGGGGGGACATCCCACATGGACCCTTGTGGGGGATGCTGGCTATGCACTGGAGCCATGGATGATGACTCCCATCAGAAATGCACACACACCCAAGCAAGAATGCCATAATGAGGCACACGCACAAACCAGAATCATCATAGAGCATGTGTTCATGATGCTGAAATCACGATTCCGTTTCTTGGACATATCTGGTGGTGCCTTGCAGTACTCTCCAGGCACGTGTGCCCACATCCTCATAATATGTGCCATGCTACATAATATGATCCTGCGGAAACAGCTGCAGCAGGGACAAAATGGCGAAGGCCCTCACAGCCCACCACAATTGCAAAGGCCATCACAGGCACAGAGGGATTCAGACCACGAATACCCTGTGCCAGCCCCAGTAGGCAGACGGAGGCATGCCCAATATGCCTATACCTTGGCAAAGAGGGAACGTATAGCACATACTCTGACAGTGTAGGCCCCTACGGACTGACACACTTCTCCACCTGCACACACAGTAAAGTGGATGGCACACACACACGACCACCTGTAAATTGTAATGTATAGGTGGTCTACTGTGTGAATCCTACATAGGCAGCCCTCAACCATTGTACACACAACAGCTATTGGAACAAGGAATGTCAACACCTGAACAGTACACACACCTATCAGCATATGTTGGTACTGTGTGTATAGGTTCCTAGGTACATCGGTAGGTACACGCCCGATTGTCAGAGGCCATTCATCAATCGAGGCAAACAGTGTCTGCTGTCGCCACCACATCGAGTAACCAACTCGCACTCAGTGGAGCAGAGCCAATTGCGGGATCCATGTGTGTAATCACTGTTCCCCACACACTCTGCATAGATTCCCTGGTGTGTTAATGAGGGGCTCCATATAATTGAATCATGGATGTAGTGGCGAAGCATGGGGTGTACGCATGACAGGTATCTGCCACCCCAGCATACTCCACCTACGGTTGTGTGAAGGTGTAGCACATTATAGTGTGTGGCTCACTGTGACATACATACCCAATGCTGGAGCACATCCATTAAACATCACTTGGACATACCATTAATACGTCTCATCCATATGTAAACTAACTGAGTTACCCATTTGATCACAGTATGGAGTAACAGTCATAGTACAGTCCACATACAAAACGCCATAACACGTGTACAAATCCCAGATGCCCAAGTGGTAAATGCAGTGACTGTCGTGCATGTTCCCGGTCCCACGTCCTGCAAGGGATGTAACGTAATCCCGAAGGCACGAATAATGCATGTTGAATGCAGGTCATCAAATCATGTTTAACACATGTTAGCAGGAATATGGTTTGTCCAGTGCTGGTAAGCGTTGTTTAAATATGACTATACAGATATGCGCAAAACAGGACTAAGCTTCTCTGAATATCGCGCAGATCATGGTCAATGATGTCCAGAACAGGTGAAACCAGCATTATTCATCCCTGTACTAATAGTGCCTGCTCTGAAGGGTAAAATAACCACTGCCAGGAGTAGAACACGCAATCATGTACACAATCACCTAACACTAAGCTACCCAAGATGTACCAATGGCAGGTGTGTAATGTGACAGGTTCAAACACAAACGTGCAGAGTCCAGGTAACAGTATACACTGACATGTACACAATGAAAGGTGTATTCTGCCTGTCACTCTCTCTGTTATATATATATATATATATATATATATATATATATATATATATATATATATAGATATATACAGATAAATACTAGAGATAGAAAGTGTGATAGAGAGATATATGTTGATATATACGGATTCACCTATATCTGCAAATATGTAGATAGGTCAATGACATGTACACAACCATGGAGGTACAAATAAATAGGATACTGCCAACTATGGAATGTGTCACATACCGGTACGCGTAATCACGAGGCTGAAAGACCGAAAGAACACAGTACCGGAACACTAGAACCGCGTGGAATATTATCACGGTATTAATGGATATTTAGTTATTGCTGCCGGTGTTGCGGTCCATGTAGGTACTGTGTTCAACTGTGTTTGTGATTGCCGTAGTCTGTGTATGTGTGTTGAGGGTGCCGTATGCGTTTCCGTGGGACTGTAATGTGTGTGTGTGTTTGCATCGTGTGTCTGTTAGTGCTAACTCAGAGGTAGATCATTATGGTAGGTGTGGCTATAGCTGGCCATAGGCATATGGTTACCACCTGTCCCACTTTAAGAGGGACAGCCCCTCCCTGGGCAGTTGTGTCCTGACAAAAAATATTAAAAAGGGCAAATGTCCGAGATTGTAGGACATAATTATGTCCCATATATTATGTAATAGTTGCATTAAATAGTTATGCCTGTATCTAAAAAACATAAATGTTACATGAAACATGATAAGTAGCTAAAGTGCTACAAGAATAAGTATGTATTCAGGATAAAAGTATGTGCTATCCTGTGTACTGACCATGGATATGTGTCGGCCTGTAAACACCGATGTGTGTCCTGCAAATGTCCCACTATGGCCATTTGAAAAGGTGGCAACCCATGCCAAAGAGGTTCAGTCACCAACAGAACTGCAAAGACTGCAAATATCTGTGAAAGAAATACACGGGATAGCTGTCATTTAGTAACATTCCTTTACATATCGCTGTATTTCTGGAGGTATGGAAGTATCAACCTCACCTGCATACTATATAGAAACCAATTAACAACGGCCCAATGTATAAGCCCGTAACAACCATAGTTTCAGTCTACTAACTGATAGGTCTTCAATTAGGGAAGGAGCCCACACACATATATGGAATAAGTAGAAATGCAGTCCCCACAAACCTGTATATGCTATGTAAACCCACCTACATCTCCCACACATGAAACAATAGCAATACAGACTGTAATAACATCACAAACATCCACTCACTCAATTACATCTGCAGAAGCGTTAACATACCTTGTGAGAGACACATTTGTAAAGGCGCCATGTGAAATCGTAGCTGTTGTATAATGGAACAGACGGCAATGTTACAGGTTTTGTTTGCAATAGTCCCTTATCAGACGGTTGAGATGACAGGTACACTCACATGTAGAACCACATACTCTAGCCATCACACACAATCCATGGGGGACATGAATCCAAAATATCCATGTCTCTACAAATAGCAGTTGCAATTCCACACAACAAAACACATACAGGCCATGTCCCCGAAGGTAGGGCAAAAGGGCAATGCCCAAGTGCAGAATTCAATTATACCCCACTGTTGCCATGTAATTGGTGAATGGAGTAGGTGCACAGCTGATGTGCACGTAATAATTTACTCAGGAACACCAATTGGCGGCAGGAAACCACATGTTACAGGTATCGACGTATATAAGGATGACTTGCCAGACATTCAAACCATATGCTCATACCATAGAACCGTTTAAACAGTAAAGGTGTAAGAGAGATATTTACAAATGTTCGGAATGCTAACAAGGTATGTAGAACATTCAGTATGTTAGTGTATGTATAGCCTGTTTTGTATTAATGAAAAGTGTCCGCAATGCATAAAGTGGGAAAAGGTATTATGTAGTGATGTCTTGCTGAGCATAGTAACGCTTGTAGAAATTGTGTGTCCTGCTGTGGGCCACAAGGTAAACATCACAGACACCACAAGGGATGCTACATGAGGGCTTTAAACAGAACAATTCCACACCACCCGCCGTCAGTGGTAGGGTATGTCCAACAAGTACGTGCCATAGCAGGGGATAGTATATGTTGATATACTGTCACAGTAGGCATGTGTATGGGCATATAACGACAATAACATGCCTAAGGTGGTCCTGCTGTGCAAGTATGCTTTGCATTATGGGATAATATGTAAAATATGTGTAATGTACAGTAGTGTAGGTAGATATGTCAGATATTCTACAGAGCATAACAGTTATATCATGAAAACAAAAGGTGTCATCTATTGGCATGTACAATACACAATAACAGGATACATATGGCTTGTAGTCACGGGACACTGTAACAGCATGATAGCTAATCGAAATGGAAGAGCTACTCAACTAACCATGCACAAAGGACATGTAATAGCTTGACAGGTTCATAGTGAGGTACTATGCTATCTGGCAAGTCTATGTGTAAGCCCAACTACAGTGTTTACACTGGCGGCACCTCTCTAGGGTAGTGTCCTGTCTGTGAACAGCAGAGCCATGTGTTACCTGCACCTCTGCACACTACAGCCACTGCAGTGATCCCTGGCATACATGTGTGTCTCCCATCCACCAAGTGAGGTATCTCATAAACAGTGCTACTGAGTGTCCCTGCGTGATGTACATAGGAATCATGTTCCAAAGCATGGTGAGTGTCTGGTTTGGGAATGTATCCCTCAAGAACATCCCAGTCATCATTGCGTTTGTGCACATATCCATGAGCATGTTGTTCTCAGTGGCTTTTTCTTATGTCGCTTATGTGGAGTATATCCATGAATATTGTTGTGGACATGGGCCCTGTATGTTCAGCAGAGGTCACCCCTGAGTATGCAGTATGCAAATGTGTACAGTCGTGCTGTCCGTAGTACTGCTGCATACGTCAACCTTCGGAGCTCAATAATCCTCATGGTGTGTTGATGTTGTGGTATGTAAAGCCGTTGCTGTTCTGTAAGGTACACCCTAAATGGGGTGTTGTACCCTTGAATGTGTGTATATGTCAGGAGTTTAGAGGTACAATGGGTGCCTTTGTTCCAGATAGAAACCCAGTACAGATAAGGGTGGCCACGTAGAAGGATATCCACGCCACATTGGCAACATGGTTATCAAAGGAGTGGGTGCTACATACATGTGTACTAAGACCCCGTATAATGTCACATGTATGTAGGGGACTACCACCTATGTGATAGTCAGTGGGTGATTGGTGTAATCCAAAGGGGATGTTCTTGCACCATGTGTCATGCAGCTTGAGGCCATGTTATCGACATCAGGTATCCGTCACAGTGACACCCTTATTGAGGGAGTCTGTATCAGCTGGTGGATCAATCATGGTGCCTTGTATGCAGTTGTCTGGAAACTTAGTTAGGGAAAGTCACTCTGTGCTAGCCTGTACCTCAGGGAAGCATATACCAAACATGAGGGGCCCTATGACTGAGGACTGTGGTATGCCAAGTGTAACTGAAATACAGTAGGTACTATGGTATGCTACCCTCATTGTGTGGGTCCTGTCCGTGAGCCACTTCGCATAACATCCTGAGATGTAGGGGTCGATGTGCAGGTGGATGTGTATGTTGTCAATACCATAATGGAGAATGGTGCTGAAAGCCAATGAGAGGACAATGTAGGCTGTGTGGATCCCCTTACCATCATCAACTACCCTGGTAACTGTATCAAAGGAGTCCACCAGGTGTAGGAGCCATGGTCTGGCCCTAACAAGTCCAACCTGGGTGGCATCAAAGGTCTGGAGCCCACCAATGTCTCTGTGAATGACTTCCATGATGATGTGCCCCATAGACTTGCAGAACAGTCCAGTCAGGCGTATAGGGCAATAGTCCCTCTGGTTCATTGTGGAGCCACCTGTGTGGAGTGTGATAACTGTTGCTGTGCACCATTCAGGGGCCACAATGTCTGATACAAGGCTATTAGTGAATCTGGTGGCCAAGTGGAGAACATGTCATTCTGAGGTTTGTGTAAATCACAGCCTGGGATGTTGGACGGTCACATGAAGTCTGTGTTCCAGGCCTTAGAGAGTGCAGGTTGGAACTGTGTAGTTGTGACCGCAGGGACCCCACAATGTTCCTGCATGGATTATGGCCCTGTAGGGAGTGAGAGGGTGTAAAGTTAGCATTGAACCCATCCACCAGGATGTTGCCAACATCACTTGGTTCTGTAATGTTCCTGAGTAACCGTCGTATGTCAGAGAAGATGTGGGTATTGCCATTGACTACTGACATACCTCCATAATGCTTTGTGGTACACCCTGGAATGTGTCACAGTAATGTTTACGTAGCTAGGTTTGGAGGATGTGATAAGGGATCCCGGATCCCTACTAAGGCTGACCAGTGAGCTACCCCACCCATGGGATTGTACTCTACTTTGCAAAAGCCTCCACCTTTTGTTGTACATTATGTCCATGGAACTGAACCCCCAGAGTGGCGTCTGTTATCTGGTGGGTACCATCATGGCTCTGTTTGGAACAGCATGATCCATGCAGTCGTGTAAGTGCTAATGAAGTGCACTGGGGTATGTTTCAGCGTTTGTATGTGTATTGTCCATCTGCACGGGTGTCATGACGTTTACTACTGCTGTCATAAGATGTCTGTGGTAGGCATTGTACTAATATTGTACTGTGTATGCCGTGAAGGGTGTGGTGCCGGGATGTGGATAACAAGGGTGATTAGCATATGTTCGGAAACTACCAATGAGAGGATAACCACAGGTGTGGAACACCAGTGACATGTTGGTAATGTCCATGTCTAGGATATTGTTGGTCTTGGTGGTGGTGTGTATGGGTTGATCCAGCCGAGTGGAGGTTATGAATCCTGGACAGCGTTGGCCTAATGTGTCGGTACATGAGTAGCTATCCCAGTTAAGTGTGGGGTAGTGTCAGTCGCACATCAGTAGTATCTGTCTGAACCCTACTGTCCAGTACACCAAGAAATGAGGGCCAGTAACCGTGGGGTATGTTGTTGAATCCGTAGCATGTTACAATGTGTATAGCAGTTCTGGCCACAGTTAGTTGCATGTGGATCACCTCTGATGCATTGTGCTAAGTAACCAGCCAGGAGGTGTGTACAACATAGTGAAATATGGACACACCTCAGCCGTGGGTGTTCCGGTCCAGGTTACATGACTGAAAGGTGTGGTCTGTGTATAACCTGTCAGTACAGGTGTGCTCTGCGGAGCCTAGAGGCAGGTCCCAGTCACTGCAGAGATATTGAAGTGGTCCATTATAAGGAGTGCAGTGCCTGCGTGCATCAGAGATGATGTCAGGCATTGAGTCACATGACCCCATGTTTTGCTTGCCTGTTTCCCATTCTGGTGGTGAATGTTATTGGAAACTGTGCAAGACAGGTAGTATTAGGAGCAGCAAGAGCCTTACATGTTATCTGTACTCCCAGGGCTGACAGGTGCAGGTCATCTGTGCCAAAGTATCATGTTTTGTTGACCATGTCATTCAAAGCGGACAGATACTGGATGCCTGTGGAATGACAGCAGAAGCATAGGCAACTGTTGAAGTGAAACAGTCAGTTGTTGTACAGTGGTATCTAGTCTGGATGAATGTAGAATGCTCCCCAGGGCTTGGTCGATACCTTCTGGGCTACAAGACCGGAGAGCTATTGCATGTCCCTGCACATGTAGTCTGGGAAGTTACATCTCTGGGCAGTCACACTAACATGGAGAATGACAGTCAAATTGTACCTGGTGATGTGTGGCATGGGTGCATAGGTTATGTTGCAGAACCAGTTACCCAACAGCTAGATGTAAGCGACTATCTCCTTGTGTAGCCTGCTGAGTGGGACATCAGTGTGACCGCCTACAGAGTCGCCTATGACTGGTGTGTTGGGTATGTTATAACACCCAACTGTCTGTATTTGATGGGCACACATGAGTCTGTGGGCTATAAGTAATTGTTGTTGTGTTTGGTGATGGGGCTATATGGCTTAGTGGTTAAGGTCTTCGCTTCCAATGCACAAGGTACAAGGTTCGATCCTGACCTCCGACTAATGCCTGTTTGGAGTTTGCATGTTCTCTCTGTGTCTCTGTGGGGTTTCTCCCATGTCTGAAAAACATGCTGAGTGTTTCCATCTCAAACTCACCAATGAATGGAGCTGTGGGCAGCAGCCCAGACTCTACATGGTGCCCAATGGGGGGAAGAGTTGTAAAAAGACCAACCGCTTTGGGCATCTATTGTGGTGCGCAGTATCCTCAAGATAGGAGAACACGGATCACAAACTGCGTGCCGTGGCAGGGCTAGCCACTCAACAGTGTAAAATATGGCTCTAGGTGATTCGGTCATGTTGACTGTCACCAAAAAAAATGGGCATGGGTAGTTACTGGTAATAAGTGGGTTGAGGACCCGGCCTACCTCTCTGACCCAAGCCAGGGACCCATGCTAATGGTGGGAGGCGTATAAGTGCCTCTATTGGCCAGTGTGTGCCCGCCATAAAAGCCCAACAGCCCTGGGTCAATAGGCTACTGGCTGGCCGGTGTCTAGTTGCCCAGCCTGGGTTACCTGGGATAGTTCTGTTGAGTGAAAGCTGGACATAAAACCAACCAACCTGCCAAACATGAACTGAGAATTGCTACGCTTAATGTAGGTTCACTGACAGGACGCAGCTTAGAAGTGGATGACATGATGATACAGAGGAGGCTGGACATCCTATGTATCCAAGAGATGAGATGGAAGGGCAGTGCAGCAAAGCCACTTGGCTTGGGATCCAGACTCTTCTACTCAGGTGGTGGACAGGCTAGAAATGGTGTAATAATTGTGGTGAGACAGAGGCTTCAGATGTCAGTGAGGGATATCATCAGAATTAATGACAGACTCATGGCAATCAGACTCCAGTGTAATGATAGGACAGTATTCATAATCTCAGCCTATGCCTCACAGCAGGGTTGTGATAATGAGGAAAAGAGTGCATTCAGACAGCAGTTGCAGGACCTACTAGATAAAGCAGGACAACATGAATTGGTGTTGATAATGGGTGACTTAAATGCACATATCGGGACAGACAGAACAGGATATGAGGACTGCCTGGGTCCACATGGGTGGAGCAATAGGAATAAAGAAGGAGAAACCATTCTAGACTTCTGTCTGGCAAATGGCTTGATAGTAGCCAACACATGGTTCAGAAAGAGAGACAGTCACAAGATCACATACAAGAGTAGCCAACATGCAACTCAGGTAGACTTCCTCCTAGTAAGGAAAAGAAACTGGGGTAGAATCCATGATTGCAAAGTCATCCCCAGTGAAACAGTCGGTTCACAGCATAAACCAGTAGTTGCCACAATCAGCTGCAAGCAGTGGTCAGAGAAGGCTCTAAGGTCAACAGAGACCAGGCTGAAGACCTGGAAATTGACTGGAGAGAAAGTACAGCAGTTCAAGGAATTACTCAGGGCTCTAGCACCCCAAGAAGAGGAGGAAATAGGTGGAGTTGAAGAAGAGTGGCAGCGCCTAAAAACAGCATGTGTTAGGACTACAGAAAAGATACGTAGCCGAGCCAGGTATGAAAAAAAGGTACATAAGGAAAGCTGGTGGTGGAATGCAGAAGTGCAGGAAGTAATCAAAAGAAAGAAGGAGTGCAGGAAGAAGTGGGAGATTGAAAAGACTGACCAAGCTAGGAAGGACTACTGGTTGGCTAACAAAGAAACTCAGAAAGAAATTGCAATAGCAAAGAATAGGGCATCAGAGGCACTCTATCAGCTTCTGGAAAGTGACTCAGTAAGGGGCACAAAGAAACTATACCAGGTTGCAAGGCAAAGACAGAAAGATAAAGAAGATAGTCAGACACCCTTCATAAGGGATTCCAGCAACAACCTGCTTACCAGCCCACAGGACATCAAAGGCAGATGGAAGAAGTATTTCCAGCAGCTTCTGAATGAAGAAAACCCTACAGAAGTGGGTACTGCCCCAGAAATAGCCTACAATGAGAGTAGAACAGGAGCCCAGCTTAGAAGACGTAAGAGCAGCACTAAGGAAAATGAAGTCAGGGAAAGCAGCAGTCTCAGATGAGGTCACAGCAGATATGATAAAGATGCTGGGTGAGCTAGGGGAGAAATGGCTCCTGAGGGTACTAATTGCAATGTGGAGAGAAAGGTGCATCCCAGATGACTGGAGAATAAGCATACTCGTGCCAGTGTACAAGAATAAAGGGGGCATCCACAACTGTGGACAGTACAGAGGCATCAAACTCCTACCACATTGCATGAAAGTTCTGGAGAGGGTGATTGATAAATGGATACGCAGAATAGTAGAATGTAAGATGGGAGATGAACAGTTCAGATTCAGATCAGGATGCAGCACAATTGACCCGATGTTTGCATTGAGACAGATACTTGAGAAGAAACTAGAGAAGAGGAGAGAGTCAAACTAGGCTTTCCTAGACTTGGAGAAAGCATATGACAAGGTCCCAAGAAAGCTGATCTGGGCAGTACTGTGGTGGTTTGAAGTCCCAGAAACATTGGTAGAATTAGTACAGGCTATGTACAAGGACCCAGTGACTCAAGTACGAACGGTGTTTGGCCTCACTGAGGGGTTCCCAGTGGGAGTGGGTGTACACCAGGGTTCAGCTCTGAGCCCACTGCTGTTCATACTGGTAATGGACTACATCAGCAAACAGGTTGGAGGGTCAGAGCAACAAAGCTGCTGTATGCAGACAATGTGGCAGTACAGGCAGACTCTGATCTAGAACTTCAGCAAAGGATAGGAGAATGGAATGCAAATCTGAAGGCACATGGGATGAAACTAAGCACAGATAAGACAGTGGTAATGGCAGCAGATTGGGGAAATCAGAAGAAGCTGAAAATAGAGATAGATGGGAAGATAGTGGAACAGGTAAACAGCTTCAAGTATCTGGGAGGGGTGGTTGAGGAGAAGGGTAGTCTGAATGAAGAGGTCAAAGCTAGAATCAGAGGGGCTGCAGCCAACTGGCATAGAGTATCAGGTGTAGTCTATGACAGAAGAATGCCAAAGAAGCTGAAAAGTAAGGTGTACAAGACAGTGGTGTGACCAGTGCTACTGTATGGTACAGAAACCTGGGCAGTAAAGGCAGAACAGTTGAAGAAGCTAGAGGTGATGGAAATGAAGTGCCTGAGAAAGGTGGTAGGATGCACACTGCGGGACAGGCGAAGAAATGAGGACATAAGAGCAGAAGCCAAAGTAGCTCCAATTGCAGAAAAGATCAAAGAGAACAGATTATGATGGTATGGGCACATGTGTAGAAAAGCAGAAGACAATCTGGTGAGGGAGATTTGGGACAGACAGGAAGAAGGTAAAAGGAAGCGAGGGCGTCCAGCAAAGAGGTGGATGGATTGTGTGAAAGAAGATCTGCGACAGTCAGGCATGAGTGTTGAAGAAGGCAGGAGAGTGGCTCTGAACCGAGAGAGTTGGCGGCAGTTAATACGATACCCCGACCCCATGTAAATGGGAAAAAGGGGGATGATGATGATGATGATTTGGTGATGGGGGCTGCCTCTGGTGCCTACACAGAGTATGGAGAGGTTCTGCAAATGTCGTACTCATACTATGTGTGGCCTGTGGTGGTGGAGATCTTGTGAGACTATGTGATGAGTGGGGTGTGTTGAAAATGTTACACGTCCCCACATGAATGTCAGGTACAGTCTGGTTTGGTGAGAGCATTACCCCCAGCATGGCTACATATGTGCATCTTCCACAGGCTGTAGTGTCGTATGTTGGGAGGTGAGTATTGACTGTGTACATGAGACAATTGCTCTATTGCCACATGTTCACCATATTCATCATATAGACAGGCAATAGCACTGGTATGTGACAGTTGGACATGCCTGTATATTCAACTATGTCTCACAAGATATGTGAGTTACGTGTGTACAACAGCTGTTGTACTGTAAGCAAGCTGGAAATGTAAGGACAGACAGTGTACTTGTAAGAAATGAGTTGGAATGGGTGCTATAGTAATTAGTAGCTCATGAAGTGCTCACAAGTTCTGAACAAGTGCTGAGCATGAATATGCAATACAGATAGGGTGTTGGATAATATCAACCCACTACAACCCACAAGTGGAGACGGCAGTCATAATTGGAGGTACTGCACTATTACCCTGCTGAGTATGGTCTGCAAGTCTATGAACCTTTAGCAATGTAGATGTTAGCAGTACAGAAGTAGATGACAGTACGGATGATTTCACACTGCATAGCATAACTGTGACAGGTCATAGGACATCATCACCCATACCGTATTCCAGCTACACTGAGTATACTAGATGTACCTTCGTACGTTACAGGAGTGTTCTAACAGTGGCCTGTTGACAGAATCAACACTACAAAAGGTGTTAGAGTGACATGTGCATATCACACCAGTGGCAGCTACAGTAAAACAGGGTTAATGTTTTGTATTCCCTCCTCATTGTAGCCCATACCACACAGACAAATGGGAGGCATCTGTGTATGTAAGGATGTGAATGGCCATGACCTATGAGCAATAGCTGTCTCAGTGTTGTGGACAACATACAGAATGGGCTTTGTGGGTGAGGTGTGTGACATATGTGCACAATCTGACAGCTGATAATAGGATTGTCAACGCTAGGTGAATACCCTGTACCCATTAACTACCACCTAGGCAGCGGTCAACATTATGGACACTGTGTAAGGGATGGTGCTGTGCAGTTCACCTCCCTGAGTTGGTGACGTCTCCAGGCCTATTAGGTAGTCATACATGTCATGACAGGGTGCCATATTGGATCACATATCACCTTTAAGAGGTACTGGCTATGCGTGGATGGGCGATACCAGCCTTCACAATCCTCACCTCCACTATGCAGCATGCTGGCTACCTTGCATAAAGACATGTGCTACACTGTGATATTGGACATGCTACACATACATATCCTGATCTGAAAGACATACGTCATGGACAGCCACCGTCCTACTACAAGGATCGCCCACATGCTGGACAAATCCCTGTGCCATACATGTTACATACTCCCGCCATACTATGCAACCCTGTCCATCAAAGTTGCACATGTCATCTCTGTCATACATGGTGTGATGACCGCATGGTAGATGTATTATTAACTGTCTGGATCAGTAATGTGGCACTGATGCATCTCGCGGTGGCAAAATGGCTGTCGGATACAGCTAGGAAACCTTGCCCGTACATGCTATAGTTGATAACCATCCCTGCGAATGATGTCCGGCTAGCCATTGTCCCATATCTATCACATGTGCAACACAGGTGATCCATGGCAGGATGTTGAACTGCTGTACAGTGCCGTGTAGATGTATATGGCAAAACACATGCATGTAAAGGTTCCATACGTATGTGTGCATTGTCACTGCTCATGTCCATTAAGGCAGTGTATGTGTTGATATGTGACATATACACAGCATGAAGGTCAACAGCATCACTGTGGACACATCCAGGCATGTGCTGATAGGTAAGAATACCACTACAGGCAAACAGACATGCCCACATCAAGACAGCATTCACATGGAGTATGAACAATGTAATGAGGTGACACACATATATGGTGATGATATCCAATGCATAACAGGTGTTACATGTGTGACACAAACATGTCAGTCGTGTCAGTGTCATGATGATTTGCAAAGATAACTGTGCAGATGTACTAGATTTAATACAAATGTATGTGCAGCTGTATCTCTGTACATCTCTGTGATACTGTGACCTGTTACCATCATTATGTCTTCCAGATAATGCCTCATTCATGCCTGCCAGCGTACAGCCACCAGGAGGATGATGTCCTCATCCCGTACCTCCATGAGAACTATGAGGTGTTGTTCAGCCATGTGCCACAGCATGCCCAGCAGCATGATGACCTGTGGCAGGACCTTCGCAGGAGGGTTAATGATGTGGGTGGCCATAACCACACCTACCAGCAGGTGCGCAGACAATGCACAGACTTGATGCAACATGCGAAACAGCGTGCCACTGCAATTGCCAGGGAACAAAGTAGAACAAGTGGTGGGCCACCAACCCAGCCCCCACTCACACGCACTGAGGAGCTACTGGCCAGCCTGGAGACACCCTCAGGACAGCATCCACAAACACTAGCTGCCATCGTGGAGGTGGGTGTCTCCCAACCAATGAGCCTGGAGTTGCCTGGTAAGTCACTACTGCACATATGACTATTATATCCCATTTAGTTGCATGTGTCATGGTACAATATGTAATGTAACATCATATGCAAGGTATGTTTACACACATGCTGCATACTACAGTATGCTACCCTGTGCATGCACACATGTGCATACTATATGCTATTGTACAGGTGACTGTGTTAACATGCACAGTGCACCCTGTGGCTGTCATACAGTCATGGATAATGTTCAAACTGCTGTGTCACCCCTATACAGGTACCTCTGGTGTGCTGCACAGACATCAGTCCATTGCAGGTGAGACTGTCATCAGTATCAGGCATGTTAATGCATATATCTATTTGCCATGTGGCCAGTTAACACATATACACATGATGCATTGTCCAGTCATGATATACAGGTCGCATCTCCCATCATTCACACTGGCTACCCATGTGCAATATATACAAACAAAATGAAACACTGACATGAAACCACAGTATCTGTCATTGCTACATGTGTGGACAGCTGTACATGCAATGGTGGAGGTGTTGTTCAGTGTAGGCATATGACTATACATTGGAACAACACATGTGTGGTACGCAAACAGTACCACACGGTGAGCTGGGATATGGGCAGCCCATAGGAGTCACCATTGTGTTATATGCCCCTGCAATGGGTGCACACATTGTGATGTGCCATCTGACATGTCCCAGACATGTAGTGTTCTGGCTGCAATATTGTCACACTATCCCATAAAACATACCCCACATACCAAATATAGAACCTGTTGTCTGCATAGCCCTGTGGACGGTGACATATCTGACATCTATCGGTGTATGTCATATGGGACTACACAGACATGTGAGATAGACGGCCATCACAAACATTTGGCCAACACATCTTCACACATGGCCATGGAGGATGGCCAGAGACATGTCGCCACAACGTAGATGTGATGTGTATACCCCCTGTTGCACATTGTCCACACATGGTCCAACTACAGCCTTAGTTGACTGATTATACAGTTGATGTGGTACACTGGACATCCTAAAAGCCTGTGCACAGCTAGTGGAGGTGTCATGTAAGTCGACCATATAAGATGTGTTGAACATCACGACTGTGTCATAGCATGACAGTAGTCACCTGTACAACTTCCACAGACATTGACACCACATCAGGCCACAGATACCGTACATTTCCCTTGCTGCTGTAGGACATCACCGTCAGCCGTGCACCTCGTGTGTGTGGTACATCAATGTCATGTGGGACATGGTGTATTGACAAGTCTGCCATGTGTGGACATGGTTGCCAGGCAGCTAAGACTCTGTAGTAGTTGTGCAGGGGTGTCATCCATAGGTCTTCCAGTGACCTGTCACATGACACAGCATGGTTTGGTGTGTATACACCTCAGCAACGTGGGTCACAATCTACAGTTATGTCATGTGTATGCACGCAGTTATGGCTATGCAATGTGTGCATATTACACACTGTATAGCAATATAGATGCCTCATGATGCCATGCAATGGCACAGTGTCTGTAATTCACACTGTATAGCAATGTAGACGCCTCACACTACCCTTCCATGCTCATGCACATTTGCTAAACATGCATTCTATCTGTAGGGCATACAGACAACACTGCAATGTGATACCCATTACAATGCTGTACATGTGTCAGGACACCATTGTGTCAGACATGTATGCATGTCAATGCACACATCAGCAGATTACATGTCAAGGTCACTTCAACCATGTGTACTGTTAACCTGTGCTGGTCCACATGGTGTATCACAGGGATGCATGCTTACTACCATGATTGTGTGAACTGCATGGCTACTGATATGACACCTGCTTGCTGTTGTGTGCAACCCAGGGAGGTATGCTAGCTACAACTATTAATGTCTGAGCTGCATGCCGTCTGCTGTATCACATGCATGCTGCATGCTGTCTGTCAAATCACATGCATGGTGTGTCTATGTGTGTGTCTGTGTGTGTGTCTGTTTGTGTGTCTGTGTGTGTGTGTCTGTGTGTGTGTGTGTGTGTGTGTGTGTGTGTGTGTGTGTGTGTGTGTGTGTGTGTGTGTCTGTTATAATGTAGAGTCTTTCTTTGCATTCACAGGTGATGTAGGTGCATTCTTAACTTTACCTATATATGGTCCATATTCCAACACATTGTGTGTTGGAATATGGACCATATATAGGTAAAGTTAAGAACATCTTGACTACCAATTGGAATATCATTGCTATTGATGAGGAATTGGTTAGTATTTTAGGAACTGGACCCAGATTTGTGTATAAGATGAGGTACAACATAAAGAAATATTTAGAGAAAAGGAATTTAAAACCAATATCTTATGACTCTTATACTAAAAATGTGGTAGTTGTAAACAGTGCAGTCACATTCTTCAGGAAAAAAGTATAACATTGGAAAATATAAATAGTACAAAAATAATATTCAAACAAGGTAATTGTTGCACTAAGATGATTGTATATATGGCTAAATGCATGGCATGCTCAGGATTTTATATAGGAAAAACTGAGAGGAAATTTAATAAACGGATATATTCTCATTTATATCGTATCAGGACAAAAGCTAAAAAGAACGCTCTTTTTAGACATATAAAAATGTGGAGACAGGCACTATTTCAAGTTTGCTATTATTGACAGTGTTCAACTTGACATGGAGGGGAGACTTCAAGGGCCTGTTATCATACAAAGAGTATTGGTGGCAGGTTTTATTGGATGCTTCAACCCCACCAGGACTCAATTACGTTATTTCTATTAAACCTTTGCTAGCCATGGGTTGAATTTGGGTTTAGTGGCATATGCAACAGTTAATTTGTGATTATAAGACACAAACAGGCATACCAAATTTTATATTTATTTATATTTATATTCAAATATTCACATCATATTGATGGTACAATTTTGTTACAATATTTTTATAGACAGGTAGATTTAGGACAAGATATATATTTTGGTCATTGTATATTGTATTGTTGTTTAGATTCTTATAGTTTTTATAGGACAGTTTGGATGGATATGTAATAATTTGTTCTGTATTACCCAGGCATTATACATACAAATATTTAATACTAAAATATTTTTAAGGTTTAGTTTTATAATATATATTATACATTGTATTTGTTCACATTGTGATTAGCATAGATAGGATTTTTATAATAATAGGTTTTGCAATATGTGTATTTTTAGGTGTCATATACCTTTAATATAAAGCATTGTGTATTTTGAATTTTGGTGCCAAAAAGTTTATTTAAGTGCTGAGAGGTTTGTTTCAACTTGTTCTGAAGAAGCTTGCCATTTAGCAAGTGAAAGCGTTTAACCTGTTGGATTATTCTGTGTTTCGTTTAATAAAATTACAGTTTAGCTGAGGATACCATTGGTTTTTGAAGACATTTGTTTCATTTGTTTCATCTGTTCCACTGGCTTTCTAAAAGTTTATCTAACTGCTGAGAGTTTGGCTGTGGATATCGCTGGTTTTTGAATGCATTTGTTTCATTTGTTCCACTGGCTTTCGTACACACTTTTCAGCTGCTGAATTGCCATTTTTTTGGTGAGTTTCGTCTCAAGACACTGGGACTGTCAACGTTCTATGTGGTATTCTGTTCAGTAGTTGTTTGGAACTTTCATGACATGGTTGGTATACCTGGGTAATACCTGGTCAACTGTGACACATCCTGACAAGTTCGGCTTGGACCGCTGATGTGCGGATTTTGGCCGACTGTTCTAATCATTGGTAGGATGCCACCTTTTCCTATGTCCAGGATGGGATATATTCCAGACACATATCTGAATGTACTGGACAACACGTACCCACAGTCAACGGTACGGATAATACTGTTCCTTTCAGCTTACAAGTTGCCTTATTGTTGTAGCAATTTATATGCTCCTTCTTTTTCGTTTACATGCTTATTCTATTTCCTGTCACATTTGGTATGTAAAATACGGACATACCTATTGTATGTGACTATTACATGCGTTGTGGGATATAATTCGGTCATACGGTCACTAGATATGTACATTTATCGTGTTTTTTGTTATGGACACATCTGCCCAGCTGTGTACCCTCCCTCACAATATGGGTCAGCTGGTGACCCTGACCATTGGGCTGGACGTACCTATTGGCGGCGCGCTAACATATGATGCGTTTCACTTCCACTTGGTATAACTATCTACACTGCTTTGGACTACGGGCACACAGTTTTCAATGTCATTTTTTCGCGGGATAGGGACCCGTTATTCCCTACCATGCATTTGTGTTTGCTTCTTCATTTTGTGTTCGCAGGAACTGTCTTGCATGCTTTGCATATGTTTCAGTATCCACGGACACTGACAGATGTGATTACTATTGCTTGCAAATTGTTATATGCAAGCATTTTAGGTTGCACATCGACAGCTGACATTTTCACGCCTCCGTGCAGTACTTCGACATGCCCTGTGCACTCGCGCTCCTTTCCTATGCACGTGGCTGTGGCGGCAGCCATCTTCATTAATATGCATTTGGCGCTACTGCTCCATCTTCATGCCACATGGTCAGCACAAGCCTAACGCCGGCCTTGCACCAAGTTTCATGAATCCCGGGGACTGTTTTTATCAGGCTTGACTTTAGTGCAGTCATACCTCTCAACTGTCCAGTTTTTTGCCTCATATTTCTGGTTTGTTCCTCATGCAATCTGTGGATTTCTGGATTTTTGTGGCAAATCAGTGAGGACTGAGTTCAACAAATAATGACAGGCATTTGAGTTTCAGACTTAATATTCTTCATAAAATGTATGGTAAGACCTTTTATTCTAGCAACTTTCTGATTTTATGAGTAATATTTAAATATCGTCCCTATTTTTAGGGCTTTGCCCCTCCATTATTTTTGGTTTTGCCCAGATTTTGTGTGCTAAGAGATTGAGAGCTATGAGTGCAGTGTATGTGTGATTTTGATTCAGCAGCAAGAAAGCATACATTTCAATGTCTGTCTTCTATGACTTGCACTTTCTTAACGCAGAATATTTGGAGGAAAGTTCAGTGCTGTGGACATGGCACTTTCAATGGTATGTCAGTGAAATGTCAAGATTCTGTGCTTAGTTGCTTTAACTTTTTTAGAGAGTCTGTAGTTAGGTCTTCTTTTGAGCAGACATCTATGTTTCTCATATATGCTGGTCCTTTGAAATTTTTGAGGACAATTATTTGTTTAGCAAATTCCACGTGATATTTACATGTTTCAGTCAGAATATATGCTGAAATCCATTAAATATTTGTGTGTCTTTGAGTTAAATGTGTGTTCTTCGCCTTTTGCCTCAAATGCTGTTCGACCACTGGCATTACCACATAACAAGCCTATTGGGATGTCGTACTCTTGATTTTGCTGGTGACATGTGGATACTTGTAAATGAAAAGAAAATAATTAGATGGACGATGGCTACTGGTTTACCAACTATACCAATAATCAACAAAAACTTTTCAGCACTCAAAAAACGTCAGTCTGACATACACAACCCAAACAGAAACTTAGATCATGCAAATCAAGAAATGGCATTTTTTGATGCAAGCCCCCCCCCCAACGTATATAATACCAACTCCAAGATTACCCAATAGCAGGGAAAGGGTCTTGTACCACCACCCTCAATCAGCTGATGTGTCATCCAAAAGTAGCCAACAGACAGCTGCTTAATAAACAAAAAATTATATATTTGGAGGAATCTATTTATAGATCCTCCTGTCCTCACTTTTCATACTGCATCATTTATTTCTACAATTCTGCATACCTCTCAATTTATTTTGCCAGGAGTTCTGAACAATGGCAAAAATAATGGAGTGGGAACAAAGGCCCAAAATTCTAAACAATTCACATGAAAAAGTTTCTTGTTAATATGTATTTTTTTTTAACAACGTAGAAGTATGAAACTCCAACTTAAGCCACTACTGACTGACTGCAGTCCTATTATGGGGGACAGGGAAAAACATGAGACAAAATCAGGGATGTTCTGCAAAATTAGGGTCACAGTTGAGAGTCATGCTGCAGTTTAATTTCTCCAAGTCGTTTTGGTTTCTAATACCTTGGCAGGAATGGATCGTATTCCTAAGTCAGAGTATGACTAAAGTTCATGAAATTAGTATTGTTTTAGTCTTTGACAATAGCCAGAAGTGTTCTTTGTATCACCCATAATGTGCCCAGAAATGACTCCTTCTGCAATTCATATGGAGTCAGAGGTATCAGAAGCATATCTAAATATGTCTGTAAATTCTTTTTTAGGAGACCCATTGCTCTTTCTACTGTTGGAACTGTCTGGGTATCCTTCTTCCACATTGCCCTTGTTTCTGCCTGCAAATCCTGGTATTTTATGTCTTTGTGTCTCTCTGTACATAAGACTATAATCACTGGGTGTAGCAATTTCATTGATCAATGCTGCTCTTGTCTTCTTTTCATGGATTACTATGTCTGGTTTTCTTGCATTTATTTTTGAATTGTTGGTAATCGGTGATCCCATGTAATATAAACATCATCATCCTTTGTACAGTTCTGTAGATCATGTTTCCAGTACTTCACAGATATTTCAGTATTGTAATCTTTGCAAAATTCTCAATGCAGCAGTCTTGACACATTATTATGCCTTTCAGTATACAGGCCTTCTGTCATTAATGTCAGCTGTCAGACTGTTTCCAATTTTGCTTTACAGAACCTGCATTTATCTGTTTCTCCCAAATGTTCAATGGGCTTTGTAAACCAATGGGTATATAGCCCACTATCCTGTGCTGGTGATATTAACTTTTCATCTTTTGATTTAAATTTACAACTCCTTAACCATTCCTGTGTCAGATCCTGGTCAACATAAGGTTGTTCCAGGGCTTTTCTGTACGTGCAACTATATTTATGTATTTTCCACATTTCTTCCCTCTCATCTGATTCTTCTTCTTATATTCTTTTCTTTTTTGGCACATTCAGTTGCTGCCTGATTTTTGTCTGATTATGGTTTGGTTTCCATTCCCTCCTGATACCGACATGCTTCTTCTAAACAAAGCAGGGAAGTCACCACAGATTTTTTTTCTTTTCAAGTTTTAAAACTTTCACCGTGTTTGGATCTGATGAAATCAGCAGACATGTATGCAGTCCTACAATTGCAGATGTATACATGAAATCAATGTAGAGGAGGCCCATACATCCTTCAGAACAAGGGATGTATAATCTTGGTATACACTCATTTTTATGTATCATTCAATGTGTGAAGCATTTTTCTTATTTTCCAGTCCAACTGATCCAATACCTTTTGGGGCCAGTTAATCACCTCAAAACTGTAAGTTAGAATGGGAAGAGCAAACTGGTTTACAGCTTGGACTTTGTTCTTAGATGTCAGGGCTGTTTTCAGTATTAATTTTTGTCTTCTAAAAAAGTCCTGAATTGTTGTTCATGTTTCATTGTCAATCCTTCAGCAATTCACAAATATTTATGCACTCCTTCTACTCAAATTCCTTTATCTCATTATTGTCCAAGACTGATATTTTCTTTGTACTGTAGCTTTCTTGCTTTAAATGTTGCCTTATGAAATTTATCAAGACCAAATGACACTCATATATCTTGAGGATGAATTCAATTCCAGCAATACTACTTTCCTTTGCTTACTGATTTTCATCACTCCATTTGGACACCTGTTTTTATTTGTAACTGCTAATGGGAGAAGAGAGTCTGTAGTGGATGGCTATAGCAAGAAATGATACAGTATTTTTTCCTTGATGTATTAATATCCTTGTACCCCATGTACAATTTGTGAATATAACTACATATGCGCATACTATCACACAAGAGTGCCTACTCAGATGTGAGACCTAACTTCTTTAGTGATTTTCTGCATTTTATGTCCCTGCAGACACCATCTGCTGGGGCTGAGGTTGAGAGGGACCATTAATTGCCTCTATTTTTTTGATTGTTTATTCAGATGAAGTTTACCATTAAAGTAGATGAAAGTGGTAAGTGTTGTTAACACTGCTGTGTGGTCAATAGATGCTTTTGCTTTTACATTTTATAATGACCTTTTGACCTTCCCTCATCAGGAGAAGGATACCACTTTAAATTTGTGTCAACAGCATCAGGGGCAAATGGTAAACAGCATCAGGGGTAAATGGTAAATCCTGTATCATCGAACAGGACAAATGGTACGGGATCAGTAAAATACATTGTTTAAGATTATAGTACATCTGGAATCTACTGGTTATCTTGGTAAAGAAAATGCCAATTCTTGGTAAATAAAATGGCAGTTAATTTTTCCTGATGTCTGTAAATTAGTGAGTACTTGATGGTGTACTTCTAAAGTGGGATATCTAGAACAATCTACTATAATAAGCGTAAATGTCATTTTATTAGCAAGAGAGCAGTGCATCAATTGATTGCAAACGTTTTGTTATTCTCTTGATTTATTAAATGCAAACACATATCAACTTAATCACTGGCTTCTTTAATTTGATAAACAAAGCTCCCCAGCACCTATATATACAATGTAATCACCACCTGACTAATCAAGGAAAAGACAAACATATATAAATTATTTCAAATAAAAACTGTGAAAATAAAACGACCTTGTCTGAAAGTATGAGTACATATAAAATGTAAACTCATCTTATCATATAAATGATTTACCTTCAGTTGGTCGAATAACATGTATGTCGACAGCCTGAAGGTAAACCACTCTACTTTGAACTGAAACTTTAACAACCTAGTACACATGCACTGAGAAAGATCCTCAGTGCATGCAACATTAAAACATTGTTTTTTGCAGTAGAGAAAGACCCTTTATACCCCTCAAACCCCACACTAATTATATATACTAACTCTTAGATCGCACAGTCTCTGGGGAAAGGGAATAATCCCCTACTTCTGGATTGTTGATCTTGCATACTTGTTCACTATTTGTACAATTGACCAAATGCAGTCCATTAAACAGATGTCGACCAAACTCTCTGTCAACCAAATCAATGAAAGTCTATATAAAAATATGTAAGCAATTCATTCCAAAATACTGGGCAGAAAAATCATTCATTATATAACTTCTGAATGTCAGTGGCATAGTAAGGGTGTAGTGAATAGAGGCAACCGGGCTGCAAAGTGTTAGAGGGTATAATAAGCAGCTCTCCATTGGTCTTCAATGTATTACTGGCATTTTCAGAAGGCCAGTATTGCATTTATGGTCACACCTGATGTGCTGTAGGGCTTTGTGTCATCAGTGCATTACTGCCATTTAGAAAAGAATGTCAGTACTGAATCTGCAGTCAGACTTCAGTGCTGTAACACTCCATGCATATTGCAAACTGTAGTAGATGCTTGATACAAATGCAGAAAACAGTTTGCAGCAGTTTACTGCAGTTTAAAAGGAGAGGAGAGCTTTTTTTTTCTTTTTTGCTCTTGATCTTAAAGTTGAGGGGTGCCACCAGACTGGTTAGAGACACAGGCACAAGGATAGTTAGCTATCCCTCTGCTCTGTTCTGCTGTATGTTACTACAGATAGAAACTGCATGACGTTAACATGGCATGTTACTTCCTTACACCTCTTTCTAGTGGAGAAAACTAGCATTACAGTGCTTAAAAATACATCAGTATAGGTTTGTCAGTTCACAGGTATATACTAGGCTAATGACCACCGGGTCCTTTATAAGCCTAGCCGTGCAGTACAACCCAATTGTGTCCTCATGTAACATGGGCATCTATTTGGAGGAGTATGTTATTTAGGATATTGCTAAAGGTTTTCAGAGGGAATGTTGGTTAGGGAATATTTACTGTCAGGCACCGTGTAACACAGGCATTGGGGCCAGACTAGGGTTGAATTTTGAATTCCCGTCCAGTGGTCAGAGTTACATTTGAAGAGGCTTAGGGATGGACAATGCTTCAGATTGATAGGTACCCTCCTTCAGAGCATGGGAATTCTTTGAGAAACATTTCTGCCTTGCCAGGATATTCTATTTATGTCAATAGCAAAGTTTAAATCCTTTAGTCTAGTGTTTCTGGTGCTATACATTTTGTGGATATGCAAAAAAACAGTAAGGGCTGGATTTGAGGATGCATTGTATGCCAGGCATAGATCACAACTCACTAACCTGAAGGAGACTGAGTATATAGATAGATAGGGATTTAAGAATATCTGTATAGGACAATGTTTTAATACCCTAGATTCTGTTGGTGAGAAATATCTGTGGGTATTCCAACTGTTGCATATACATGGTCAGGTACATGCTGAATGGGGCATTGTGCTTAGTGATGAGTCTGGGTAAAGTGGAATTATAACTTCCTTGGATCTGGATGCCATACACTTTTTTATACACTGGGTAACATAGAAGGATTTTCTTACTACCTTGGCTATGTGTTGGTGAAAGGCCAGATTATTGTCTTCATATGTTCCCAGATGTTAATCTATTTGGTCAACTCTTAGGAGTGTCTTATGAATGGAGTAATCAGCCTGGGTGAACTTTTTGCCAAAAGGCACTATAATGCACTTTTAGGCACTGAGTTTTAATCTGTGGCTTTGTCACCAATCATTTGTCTGTGGTAAACCATCTTACAAGATGTTAGTGTCATGGGGGAATTTATGATAGCTCACAATTTACAGCCATCTGCAAACTTTGTGAGCCAGAGGTCCTCGACATTAGCATTAACCTTGGAGAAGTAGATAGCAAACAGAAGCAGGCCCAGCACTGAGCCCTGAGGAACTCATCTTGTGACTGGTCTCTTGGTGGAGGTGGTGTCATCATTCCTGACTTCTTGGATCCTATCTGTGAGCCAGCTGGCAATCCAGAAAGATATGTAGGGATTTATGCCTAGTTTTATGAGTCTGTTGTCAATACCTGAGTGGGGCATTGTATTGAATGCCTTAGCTAGGTCTAGGTAATGGATATGCACCATTTTCCCCCCATACTTTGCCTTGGTTGCCCTTTCTGATTTTGGCTGTGACTTTTTTTCTTTTGTTATATACCCTGTTAATGTTAAGATTCCAGCAGTGTGGTTTGTTTTTGGAGATTGTTTTGGACTTACGTCTGATAGATACAGCAACCTCTGTGCAGCAGTTTACAAGGTTGTACAGGGTTTCTGTGAACAATTCTTCATAGGTTGCTGTGGACTCGGGATTTGGAGGGGAACTTAATTTTTACAAACTGTCACATAATAGGATGTAGAATAGTTCCTAACTTTACAGGTTTTGCTGGATTTTCTATGTTGATTTTTATCTAAAAAGAGATTATTTGTGATCAGACATCAGCAGTCAGATTATGACTGGGGTGGGGACATTGCTCTCTCATACTAAAGAGTACTAGGTCCAGTATGTTTGAACCTCTGGTTAGAGTTTGCACTATCTGGTCAAGGCTATTTAGTTAATAAAGTCCAGAAAACACTGTGCCTGAAAGTTGGAAGCAGTGTAGGTTTCCCAGCATATAAAAGAGTAGCCGAAGCCTCTAAAGAATATAGTATTTGGTGGGATTGTGAGTGCCTCCAGCAGCTCTAGGTGCAAGTTATGCGGTTATTTGGGCATATATGGTGGCCTATAGCTCACTAGGATATGGTAAGGGACTTTATCTATGATGTTCTGCACATAATGTATTCCAGGGCATCATTCTTTTTAGCCAACCTAGAGGTATACTTGTTGCTAATGTAGATTGAAACACGTCCAATGTATGTCCTTGTCTGTATGGTTGGTAGTCTAAATATGTGAAAAGCACTGAAGCCTTGCCAGACCACTTTCTGTAGCTTTAAACCATGTCTTGGTAATGACACAGATATCTATATTCTCCAGAGTGAAGAGAGCTTGTAGGATGTTGAGTTTCGTGTTGAGGCACCTAGCATCAAGCAGTAATACTTTAGGGTCCTTTGGGTTTTATGTGCTAAGCTGGTAGACACCTTTTGAAACTTCTAGGCTCCTAGGCTAGAACTAACTGAAACCTACATTACACTGACACAACTCTATTGCCTAAATTTTGTACCAACCCAATGTTACAACCTTCTTTTTCTTTTTACCCCTGACATAAATAACAATTCTCCCTCTCCTTCCCCTCTCTCCTCAGATTGACCAAAAAAGCTCACAACTTAGCTGGTGACTCACTATTCACTTAGTTCCACCAATTTAAAATTGCCTAAAATGGCTATAAGGGGATGGATAAAGTTTTAGCCAATATCTGGAAGCCCAGGGGGGCAGGCAGGTGCAGACCATCCTTGGCTTGGCAAAGCAATATGGTCTATTAACCATGTCCTCCCATATTGAACCCCCATGAAATGGCACCAGAAACTAACCCTATTGTTAAAGTCAGTCATTTTTTGTTCATACTGTGGCACCATCTTTGGTGAAGGTTGAATGCTGCTCAATGCAAGGCACATACCTGTTTGAGACACATATTTAGAGAGATCCATAATGTTTCTCTTCATGTGGTCCAGTGAGTTACATCTCAGGTCATTTACATCCACATGGACTATGACAGAATCATACTGGTAACTGGTGCATTGATGTGGTAGATCCTGGCTTCAGATAAGCAACTAACCATTATCTTCTCCCTATCTAGTGTGGTGAGTGGGGCATATGTGTGCTGTATAATGGAGTTCCCTATGACAAGAGTCCTGGATAAAGTGTCTGCTTGCCATAAGGGCTTATTTTTGGGATCCATTGGGAGGATGCAATATGTGCAGTGTTTGGTGTGTCTTTTGGTGTATACTTTAGAGATTGCTGAGGATAGGTGTTGTAGGCATATGAGGCCATTGAGCTTTGGTGTCTTAGCATAAGATGATCAATGTGTATGGTGAGCAGTATGTGTAATGGCTATAATGTGTGTGTTCTTGACAACCTTGTCTGTAAGAGAAAGTTTTGGCTAAAAAGAAATTGTGTAAGTACATCTCTGACATACTGTATTAGCTTCTTTAAAGATCAATAAGTTGTTTGTGAACATGAGACAATTGCTATGTTGGCTGTCCATGTCTAGCAAGCTGGCTACAGAGACATTTGGAAATTGCATGTCCATGTTGCCCCAGCCTACATTAGGGCAAGCTATTATGGTTTGAGGGCTGGGTTATATAGAGGTCTCCAAAGGTGGTATCTAGGGATAGGGACTAGAGTTACATAGAGCTAAGAAGTGGTATTAGTGGTATTACATGTGCAAGCTTAAGTCTCTGTAATGCCTCACTAAGTTGCAGGTTACAGTCCTAATACTAGTTATACATGTCAACTTAACTGTTCAAACATTTGTGTCTATACGGGGCACTGCCAAATGCTGCTGCTGTGCAGTGAGCAGTTCCATGCAAATGTGTGTAATTTATAGCTACAGAAAAGAAACTGGACTCAACACCTGATGGCTCTGGCCAATAAATGGTATATGCATCCCTTAAGCCAGATTTCAACAAAGCTCCCTCATTACAGCCGGGTGCACTTCCAGGCATTTCTGCAATTACCTCTTACTGATACCTCTAGGTGTCAAATATTGCTTTTTCGTGTTTGCATTAATAATTTCAAAACCATGCTACATACAACAAGGTATCAGCAGATTTTATATTAAAGCATACATAATGGCAAAGTTGTACTGTTTATTTGTATTTTAATAAGTTTCATATTTCTATAAATATCTGAACATTCAGGTAACATAGACAGGACTGTATAACCTCATATGATAGCACACAGCTATATAAACCAAATCCTGCTGGCGGTATGTGTCTTGCTTGAATGGTTGAGGAGATATCATAAGCTGTTTGTACAATGTTACAACATTAATATTCACTACCTTTATTTTGGCTTATAAGAGCCAGTGTAAAACATCAAACTGAATGAGTGCCACTAATGTCAAGATTAATTTATCCTGAATAGTTTGCAATTTACAGTTTTCTGGTAATACTTATGGTTCCCGAGATATGAATATTTCTTTGAAATGAAAGGTGATAGCTTTATTTTTTAAAGGCTCAAGCCACACTCACTGGGAGTTAAAAGTACAGATTCAAAAGAGCTGTACTTGAGGGAACGAGTGAAGGACTATCCATTTTATTTTCTTAATATCCAAATTATGTTTCAAACATGTTTTTAAATCCTTTACTCTATAAGTGTCATAAAATATGTTAACCTCTGGATGGTATAATGCTCATTTATATACTCCCATTATTAAGTTTCTTACATTTGATAAGTCAGTACATACATAAATAACTAAATACAAAGCTCCTTGACTTGAACAGGTTGTATCATGAAATATCCTGAAACTGATTGTTTTATTAGTGTTGCATACATTTGTAGAACTATCCATATATTTGCACAAAGTACATTTACCAAAAGGTCTATTGCCTTTAAAATGTATATTCTTTTGAATGTAAAAGGAGTACTTACACAATCAGTTTTATAGCTGGCAAAAACTTTGTTAAATTATTCCTTTTATGTATATATATATATATATATATATATATATATATATATATATATATGTATATACATATTTTTATATATGATTGTACTGCATTTTCTGTATTTCTTGGCTTGTATTTTTTATTTGTACTTCTCTCAATGCACTCCGACTGGATTTTCTTATTTTTACCTTGTCTGAATTGAATGCATCATTATGTACTGAATTTTACCATTTACTCTTTCTGTATATATTGTTGATTGGTAAGATCCTGATATACTTTCTCTCTTTGTGCTTGGGTCTTGGCTAGAAACATAAATTAGACCATCTCACTCACCCAGTGAAAGAATAGTAATGATTAAACAAATAAATAAATAAATACACTTACATCTTTCAGTTTGAAGGTGAACCGAGAAATGGATTACCAAAATATTTCAGCCCATGCTTGTCAATCATTTACATTCAGAAGTTGCGTATGTGACTCTAACCACATAAGCTCTGTCAAACATTCAGTTACCTATCCAGCACACAACACAAGGGTTTATTTTCATATATATACATCTGTCAATAATGCCTGCATGAGGAATAGTGTCAAAGACCTTGGCCAGGACAGATTTGCTGCATGCACTGCACAAACACTTCCCACGGCTTTGGTTTCTTTTAATCTAATGATGTCAAAGTGGTAGGGTCTTATTTTGTGAAAGCTCAGCTGATGAGGGTCCAGAATGAAGAGATTTTCAATGTCCAGATTAATGAGGTACGAGGTAATACACTGCAGATCTTTACATATGAGGCTACCGAGACTAACGGGTCAATAATTACCAAGGTCCATGGTTGGGCAATCCTTGTGTAATGGCATTATGATGGCTGCTTTTTAGGCTTCAGGGATGTAAGCAGTTGAGAGGCATATACTAAAGAGCTTAAGTGGTGGTCCAGATAAGCTATATTTGTCACTGATAATCATACAACCTGGTATATTATCTGAGCCCATAGATGAGGTGTTTTAGGTTTTGAGAAGGCTAAGAGAAGTTGTGCCATAGTAACTAAAGGGGGAGGCTAGGACTGTGGAACCTTGGAATAGCTATAACTATGGGTGGATTAACGTTAAGACTAAATTTGTCAGGTAGGATATTAGCTATTTGTTATGGGACAGTGTGCAGTTTTAATGTGGATTAGCTCTAAACATTATTGGATGTTGGTTATTTACTTCCTGAAGTAGTTAAAGAAAAAAATTGTAGTTATTTTTGCTATTAGCGGCTATTTTAAGTTCATACTCATCTTTGAGCTTCCTAATTATTCTCATAAGCTATTTACTGGTTTGCTTGAATTTGTTCCTAAGGTAGCTAGAATGAAAACTTACAAGCATTAAGCAATTTTTTTCCCTTGTTATATAATTTATTTATTCAGATATTTCACCATAAGGGGGGTTACAGCTAAGTCCCTTAACACAGAGGTACTTACAATGTAATTACAACCAGCTTCAAATGAAAAGGTCACTAAGTTATGGTCCGATTTAACAAGACGGGAAGATACATATAGAAATGTTTACAAAGCAGCCATATTTGTGAGGGTTAGATCAAAGATACTGGAGTCTCTAGTGGGATGGTTATCTATTTGTAAAAGAGAGTTAACAAGGAACCAGTGAGCATGATGACCAGTCAGACAATTTATTTATGGACAATTGAAATACTCCAGTAAAAAGGCATTGGGTTTAATGTGGATCAGTCAACATGTTAAGATAGCATCATGTTCAGAAAGGGCCATAGTGGGTAATTAGCTTTATTTATGGATATAGTGACATCTAGGAGTACAAATATGGAGTCACAAGCAGTCTGCCATGAGATGATAATATCTTTAACAAATATTGATATCCCCCCACAGTGGCCAGTAGGTCTGCAGATGTGATAGGCACTATACCCAGCCATCAGATCAATGGCAAGCCAATTACAAATATCATGGAGCTTATCTGTAAAAGTTTAATTAGTTGTATGAACTATGTCCTTTTGTAACATGTGAAATGTAACTTGCAATTATTGTGGAACTTTTCTCCCCAGGCCTCCACTGAAAATGGGCTCTTCTTGGCCCAGTGGACTTCATCAAACTTAATAAATAAATGAAATAATTAAATACATGTATACATACATACATACATACATACATACATACATACACATGAATAGACGGAGTGCTTTCATTGCTCTGAAACCATGTCTCTGTAACTTTACCTATGCTCCCATTTTCTAAAGGGTTTATTGGGAGTACACTGTTGCATTAAGGCTGGATGTCACACTGCTTACTTGCCCTGTATTCATTACTGCGGTACAAATCAATATCCTGAATGATTGTTATTCCTTAACAGTACATGTATTTGAGGAGAATGATTCAGAGGAATGGGAAGTTCCAATTTAATGTTGATTCTTTCATTTAGATTTACTAGGGATTGCTTTGATTTCTTTGGTCTAAGATTCCTGCATGTCCAGACCCCCAACATTAATTGTTTCATGTGATTGCAAAGTCCATCATAAACCCACTGAAGGGGGAAACTTTCAACACACCTAGGGGTATGTGTATCCCTTCAAAATATGGTAGCATCACACAGATGGATAGAAAGAGATAGATGGATAGATATAGATAGATATGCTGTTTATATCTCTGTGTGTGTGTGTGTGTGTGTGTGTGTGTGTGTGTGTGTGTGTGTGTGTGTGTGTGTGTGTGTGTGTGTGTGTATGGGTGTGTATGGGTGTGTGTGTGTGTGTGTGTGTGTGTGTGTGTGTGTGTGTGTGTGTGTGTGTGTGTGTGTGTGTGTGTGTGTGTGTGTGTGTGTTGTGTGTATATATATATATATATATATATATATATATATATATATATATATAGTTACACTTCAAAACATCTAAAACTCATAACACCTAAATTTAAAACATTTTAGATCACAACATCTAAAAGTCATAACACTGAATTTCATAACATTGAAAATGTATAGTATGGAATAGTGTATCATGAAACATGTAAATGTCATAGTTTAATCTGTTACTCTTGTGGTATTCATATGAGATGTTGTAGTTTTTATTTATATAGTTTTTATTTATGTAGTGTAGGAATTTATACTATTTATATAGTGTTTATTTTGCCACTCTGTATGTGGTTTTTAGGCCATACAGGTAAGTGATATAGACATTATGTGTGCATTCTTTTTGGTGATCACGATGCAGTGGGGTTAGGAAATTAACTTTTTCCCAGTGTAGTGCAATTTTGGAGTTGGTATATTTAATTTACAGGGAGTGTGGGAGTGCAGGGGGGCTTTCCCCTCCAGCAGAAATGTAGTAAAAATTGTATTTGTTAGTTTGGTGTTGTTATAGGTGGAGAAGATGTTATTTTCATGTGATTTGTAGTGTTTGATGTTGTGATGCAAAGTTTCAATGTTATGACATTCGATGTTATGGGTTTTAGATGTGGTATCGACGTTTTGAATTAGATGTTATGAGTTTTAGATGTTTTGAAGTTTAACTATATATATATATATATATATATATATATATATATATATATATATATATATACATACATATTTATCCACACACACACACACACACACACACACACACACACACACACACACACACACACACACACACACACATAGATATAAACAGCATATCTATCTATATCTACCCATCTATGTATTTCTATCCATCTGTGTGATGCTACCATATTTTGAAGGGATACACATACCCCTAAGTACATGGGCGTATAGGGATACATTAAAAAACATTTTGAATACCAGAGTCCCAAAGCCAACAGTTAAGTAAAAAGTATGAAAACTGCTTAAACTTGAGGTCATAGAGGAATAACATGAATGCAACCATCCCATTGTACTCAGTATCAAGCCTTATGGGTCTATGAGTTATTTAATGACTTTTAGAAAGATACATAATATCTCCTAATTTAATTAATACCCTCTGCCCATACACCCAGTGCATGAACTGATTGAAAAACTTGAGAAAAGCTGCATGTCTATCAATTTTAGAAGTAACCAAAGCCCTGTGGCAAATTTCACTACTCCCAAAAGCTAAACAAAAGATGTTCTTCTCCATACCGGATGCATTTTCCACAATAGATTCCTTCATTTGTTCACCAAGGACTCCACCAGCTTCCCACAGGTTGATGGAAATGATACTAATACCTAATGCCACATATGCCACTATTTTCCTTGATTACACTGTGGCAGTCTTCAAAGACCGGAAAAGTCATGACACTGTGAATGTAATTTCCTGATAGTCCAAATCATGCTTGTTTCTTTTTTTTCTTTATTTGCTGAACTGAGTTGACAACTATTCCTGCTAAATGCAAAGTGGGTATTGTGAAAGCTGACTATTTAGAGTACTTCATAAGCAGAAGTATTGTAAAGCCTCACAGTGACAAAGTTGAGACATAACAAAATTATCGTAGGCTAACTGTAAAGAAAGAGGTTTAGGCAGATCTCTCGAATGTCCCTGTTTTGGCAGAATATTCCTATTTTCAGGACTGCTTTATCCCTGTACTTGATGCTGCTGTTTCTGGAGGTATGTCTCTCATTTTTAGTGCTGATATTCCCCTTCAAACAATTTTCTGTATCCCTCTGAAATTTTGAAGCTGTCTAGAATACAGAAAACCACACTACATGACCAGCATACTAGTGGCACCAATACTTTAAAGAATGAGAACACATACCTTACATCTTCCTTTTTCAAAAGAAAAAACAAATTACCTTGTGTGGTATAATTTTGCAATGCACTTCATTGAAGTCTACAATTTGCACACTGTATCGTTGGTGATGTGCTTACATTTTTCTATAATTTTTGCCACTGTGTTTTTAAACATGTATCCGAGTAGAATCCCATATTCCTAATGGATGCAGAAAGAGTTATGTGCTGTTTAGTATTGACATTTTATGCGAATTAACTGTCCAGATTTTTGCCAACTTATTTTTCAAGCAAGGGCTTCTGTACCTATTTTTGGTATCTGCAGGCTAAGAGGTATGATGGGGGGAGGCTCAACTAAGCACAGTGGGTTTTAATGGCTGATTCATGACTGTGTGGTCTGAACTAAGGAAGAAGTATATTAGTAGTCTCCAATGAAACTGTGTTGTAAAACATGAACTGGCCTGATGCCATTCCTTTACTAAATGTCTGAAGCTGAATGTTATGCTGTCTGAGTTTGAGAACTGCTGTGTTTTTGCAACCATGAGAAACCAGTCCATTTTGTAAATTCTGCTGGAATATACATGAAGATGTAAAAGCAGTTTGTAAAGAAAAACCTATATGAGAACACTTTTTGACTCCCTCCCGTCACACTTAGACAAATATATGTTTTCATGATCTTTACCACTCATGTTTATTTAATAAAATCAGTGAAAAAACAGCTTAATGAAAAATTACAATCATCAATTCACTCAGTGTCTCTCCATGTATATAGAACAAATCAAAAATATAACCCCATGGGGCAGAGCCTGAATGGCCAGCTGAAACCAGCACAATATCAGAGCTCCATAAAACTAATATAAATTACAGGAAAATAATTAATCTTTTTAACAAAAATAACCAGAACTTGTTGATTAAAATCAAATTTATATAAAAGAGAACTGCTAAAAAAAAAACAGATGTATTTAAGGAACTGCTTTAACAACATCAAACTAAAATAACAAATATAGAAACTTTCTTAAGTGATATCAAGGGAAGGCTTAAGGAAGAGGAAACACAGAAAGATTTTCTCCTCAAACAGAATATCTGGCTTCTTAATAAAGTGGATGATTTAGACAACAGGGAGAAAAGAATCAATATCAGAATTTTCAAACTGCCTGAAAAAAAACTGAAGGTGAGGACATTATTTATTTTTTAAATTGATGGATTCCTGACATTTTAGATCTAAAAGAAGGTCTCTCATATGGCTTTGAAAGAGCACATAGAGCCTAAGGGAAGCCTGCTTCAACTTCATCCTCTATACCTTCTAGATCAATTGTAATAAAATATTTGTCTTATCTAGGCAAGGAACATGTTCTAAAATCTCCCTGGAGAAAATCTCCTCTAAAACATAATCAGAATTTAATTAGATTTGGCAATGATTATTCCTCCAGAGTTTTGGAACAGAGGAAAAAAACTTGGCCACATCTGAAATTACTTAAACAAACTAATATAAAAGCACAGCTTATTTTTCCTGCTAGAATTAAAATTGTTTATTCAAATGAAATAATAATTATTACCAACTCAGAAGCTTCCATATTCATCAAAAATAACAATGTTGTATCTATTCCTGAGGATATGGACAAGTTATCACCTTCCTTGAGGAGAGCTACTGACAAGAAGTCCTGGACTGATGTGAAAAAGAAAAAGCAAAAGAATAAATCCAAAATAACTCTTTTACTAAATCTCACAAAGATTTTACTTCAATATGATTTTTGACTGGTATACCAATGGAAATGCAAAGTTCTGTCTTGTATAAGTGAATCTGAAATCAAAAGGAAAGAAAAAAAATACAATGTATTTCATGTTTAACTTTACTAACAGTGTTGTGATATTAACTGATTTTCCTCCATATCACTTCTTCTTGCTTTTTCCAGGTTAGGGGTCGCCACAGAGGATCACCTGTCTGTTCATGATTGTCAGTGGAGTTTTAAAGTGCCAAGGTGCCAGGTCGGCACCCAACCTTCTACAGAAGGCACGCACACACTCACACCTAGGGCCAATTTAGAGTATCCAATCCACCTACAGCATGTCTTTGGGATGTGGGAGGAAACTGGAACACCCAGAGGAAACCCACACAACCACAGGGAGGACATGCAGACTCCACACAGAAGGCATCCCAGCTGAGAATCGAACCAGAGAACCTCTTGCTGTAGGTGGCAACGCTAATGCTGCACCACCATGGCCACCCTTTCCTCCATTTCACTTCAGGTAACTAAATCTTATTTGTTGGGAGATTTTACTGGTTTCTTATGGACTAGTATTGAGTTGCATGGATACCAATTTATTGCAGTGTGCCAGTGATGAAGAAGTGCATGCTATCCTATTATAATGAATTTAGTAATTCTAAGACAAAAGGATGCGCTCATATATAATAACAAAACAGAACGCTTTTGGTTTAAATATATCTGTTCTTCTCATTTTAACAGTTGTGGATTGGCAGATGGTTGGTGCTTAATTTAATTTAATTTAATTTAATTCATTTAATAGAATTTGTAACTGTTGGCTGGTTAGTTTTTTGTGACTGCTTCACTGGGTTCTTGATATGATGTGCTGTGCCTATCTTTGACCTGTTGGTCTCAATGCTTTGATTGTTTTTTTTTTTTTTTTTTTTGAAGAAGCTAGAAGGAGGGAACGAGGAGTTTCTTAGAACTACACTGTGAAGCTTTTTGTGCTTGAGATGCTTCACGAGCTTAACTTGTTGTCATCTTTTACTTTTTCATTTGGTCTTGATTTGTGAGCTGGTTGTTATGACTACAGCAAGTATGGCAATAATTAACCTCATGGAACTTCCTATGTGGGGAAGAGGGAAGTTTGTCTTATCTGCAAGTTAAGTTTACTGAATAGATACTTCGTTAGTATTACAAGAACATGATAGTCTTCATTATGCTCAGTGCATTGTAACTATAATGTATTGTTGATGATTGGAATATTTAATTTGGGTAAGTGTGGTTTAAAATGATTTATGCAGATTACACTATTTTGCTATAACTGTTATCTCATTGCGCCTACTTTGTTATCAGTTATATGGTTGCTTTCTGTGGATGGTCTATAATATGGTGACACATTTCATATTAAGTTGTTTCTATTACAGAGCTAAAGAATCAGGGAAATAATTTGTGTTTTGATTGCATTTGTTAAAATCCTAAAAAATGTTTTCTTTAACATATCAACAAAACAATTAATACTGGTGCAGCATTTTGTGAAGCTACACTATTTTGTTCTCCTGCATCTCTTCAATTGCACTGAATGAAAAATACTACTTGTCAAGAATAAATTATTTTCTATTTTATTAAGCATCTACTTTATGAGAAACATACAGTAATGATTACTTATACAGTTGATTTTTTTCTCCTTTCATTTACTCATCACTGCAAAATATTGCTACTTCCTGAAGCTGATTTTTACAATACAATGAATCAAAATTATTCAAGACTGCTTCCAATTAAGATTTATCTTATATGAGCAACTCTCTCAATTTACTATAAACTTAAAATAGGTTTTATATTCTGAGATTACTAAATGTATTTTAAATTGCTTTGTTTAATATAGACCAGCTTTTTCAGAAGTAGTCTGACAGTGTGAGAGAAGGGGCATCTATGTAAGTTGTTAAGCCGCTTAGATTTTTGTGGGGCAAAGAAAGGGAAGGCAAAGGAAAGGAAGAAAGAAAAAAGAGAGAAAAGGAAAGGACTAGGAGGGGAGAAAGGAAGGAATAAAGTAAAAAGAAAGAAAAAAAACATTTATAGTAGTATAAGATTCAAGGAGAGTATACTTCCCTAGTTTATGATCCAAAAACATTGTGATTCAAAATGGTGATTCATAAAAATGTATGCAAAATCAAATGAAAGATTTTAATAAAATAGACCTAATAATTAGATGTGTTTACAAAGTTTTAACATTTAACACTGAAGTACAACTTATGAGTCTTTTAATAGGCAGTTGTTGTTTTGTGTTAATATTACAGATATAAGGTTGGGAAACAGTTTTAGATATTAATTCACTATTTGCAATTTATGATATGTTAATAATAATTGTTATTAGATGAATTACAACATTTTCAGAACTGTGAAGTGATTCTGAGTTGATGGAAGAGGGCTCATGTAGTTGCAGATGTATATTGGTAGGGAATACAGATTACTTCTTGCAAACTATTTCTACAAGTAAATCTAATTCAATGTAATACTGATTTTGATATAGCTTATATCAAATGTTTAAACTGGAATTACTACTTGTCTCCCTTTTTTAGTTGACTACTCAAATTTTCAACTTCATATTTACTGTTGTTTGTTTTCAAGATGACACACTACCTGTCAACATTTGTAACATTGGCTTTCTAGCTGGAAAAGACAAGCAGAAAGAAAGGTTGAACAATCCTGATATATACATCTGAATGCTTTGTTTAAAGTTGATGCCATTATGTACTAGGAAAACCAAACTTCTTTAGGGTAAACCTCTAATGCTATATATCTGTTACATTATTTGAATGATAAACATTTTTGCAATATACAGATATTACCAATAATTAATCTGAATGCAATAGCAATTTTTAACATGGTTTAACTTGCTAGGCAACTATTATTTTTATAAGTGCAATTTTTTAAGAGTTGGGAATTATTTATATCTATGTAGCAAATCAGGTTAATTACTTACATATTCATGCTACACTCAGTTTAATAGGGCATCTTTGATTTTTATATTTATCTATAAGAAGCTAATATATCCTGGTATGATAAGCAATTAAAATGTAACATTTCCTTTATTTTCTCTTATAAACATAGTCTCCTTAAAACAATTTGTTGTTATATAGAGCTTGGATGAGCTGAAAAGATATGTCATGAGGGATAATCTGACAGATCCATACTTATCAGTTGGATTAGGAATGATTTTCATTCCATGTTTAAGATGGGATAATGTTTATCTTAGTTTTGCTTTATTAAGTATATCATTACTTAAGTTGTTTTTTTTTTCTTTTTTTATGCCTGACTTAAGTTTTATTTTGCTTCCATCCATAAAGAAAGTGTGTTTGACTATATTACCTAAAATGTTGCAAATTAATACACTATCACTGTTAACGATAAGAGACTCGTGTACTAGAAACAACTAATAAAGTAGACTTACTTTTCAGTAATAATCTGATAAGGACCTAATGCTGTTATCCTTAAATACTAATGGCTTAAATAATCCTAGCAAGAGATCTAACCTATGATGTATGGTATTTAAAGTTAAATAAAGCACATGCAGTTTTTCTTCAAGAACACCAATTTAAAATAAATGATAAATATAAATGGTATCCTAATGAATACATCACTCTATTTCAGTCCTCCTATAAATCTAAGACCAGTGGAGTAACAATTTTATGGAAAAAGAACATTATTAACTCTGAAATTATTTCCAAATATGAAGATAAAGATGGTCTTATAGCTGTCTTTACACTGAAATTTAATAATAGGATATGGACATTAATAAATTTATATTGATTCCGTGGCACTGGAGTAGGGACTGCAAAAAAAGCATTTAGATCATATCACTAATAACTATAATTAGTAATAAGGGATTTTAATGGTATTTTGGATATTTCTGAAACCACTAACAAGAGAATTCTTCGTCTATCCTCCACTGCAAAACTCTTAAAAAAAGGACCGAGACATTTAAATTAATGGATACGTTTAATGTTAAAGAAGTTAACTCATTAATATTTTCTCATCAAGATTACAGATTTGGCACTCAAGGATAGATAAAATGTATGTTTCTCAGGACCTGTATTCAAAATTTTCTACTTTTTCAATAGTTCTGTGTCTACTTTCTGATCATAATTCTCTTGTTTTGAAATTTCAGACTGAACATAAATTATTAATTTTCACATCTAGAATTCCATCTTATAATCCAAAAATTCAGACTGTAGTTACTGTCAGAAGTCCAGTTTTTTCTTGATACTAATTATACTACAGAGATGAATATAGTTATGATATTGGAGTCACTAAAAGCCTACACACACACACACACACACACACACACACACAAATATATATATATATACATATATATATATATATATATATATATATATATATATATATATAGGATAAAAACTGGATTTGTGTCCTACTATACTCAGCATTTTAGCATCCATGGTGAGTACATTCCAATGCTTACTTATTATATCTACTATTTTCTTGTTATCATTAGTGTATCTTGTAACAAACGGAGTTATGGTATCATATCTCCCTTTATTTCCAATGTTTACATGATTTATGGTAACCTTAATATTCTCGTTTATATTATCTATTGTAGGATATCTAAGTTTATTAATCATAGAGTCATTATATCCTCTATCTAAGAACAGGGTATGTAAATCATAAAGCTGTTTTTCTAAATCTGAACTCCCTTTACATAGTCTATGTATCCTTATAAACTGCCCCTTTATTACATTGGGAAAAACATGTCTAGGATGCATGCTACTATAACATGAGAGTGTATTCTTCCAGCAAGGTTTTCTGTATAAGCTGGTAGAGAGACCACCATCCATCATCCTGGTGATTTTAAAATCTAAAAAACATACTTTGTTAGCTGAAACTTCTGAAGTGAATCTCAGGAAGTCAGTGGTAGACTCTAAAAAGTTAATAAAGGCTAGAAGGTCTGCCATACTTCCTTTCCAAAATAGCAGTATATAATCTACAAATCTCTTATATAGTAACACCTGTTGATAATATGCACTGTTGAACAAAAATTCCCTCTCCCAAAAATGTACTACCAAATTTGCGTAAGAATTTGCACAGGGGGTGCCCATTGCTACCCCCCACTTTTGTGCATAAAATTTATCACGATACATAAACACATTATTGTTAAGGATAGTGTCCAACAGTGCACATATCAATATCTCCTGTTCATTAGTTACCCCTTCTGTTATTAACAGCATCCTTCTAACTGCTTCTATGCCGTAATTGTTCGGGATAACAGTAAATAGATTTCTTACATCTAAGGTTACCATTAAATACGGAACATCTTTGAAATCATTCTTGATAACAGATAAATCATGAATAAGCTGATAACTATCTTTCAGGATGGTTGGAATATTTTGAACAATGGGTCCTAATATGCTTTCTATGTATTGTGATATTTTTTCAGTGACCCATCCCTCACCAGCTACTATAGGCCTCATGGGGAGAGGAAAAACATTTTTATGTATCTTGGGGAGACCCTTAATACATGGTATTATAGGGAACTCAACCAAGAAAAAATCATATAGCCCCTGTGTGACTTGCCTGCACATCAGTAGATCATAAATATCATCATAAACTTTGTTAATGGCTTTCATAAGAGATCCCAAGCTTATCTCTACATAAGTGTTAATATCAGATAACAAAGTAAGCATAGCATTGTCATAGTCAATAGTGTTCATTATCACTATCCCTCCCCACTTGTCAGCTGGTTTAATTATGATATCTTTGTTAGAAATTAAGTTATTATAGAAGCCCTCTCCTCTTTGTTTAAATTAAAATACATACATTTAGGCCCTTGTTTTCAAAAATAGGCATAAAAATCATGCTCACATAAATTGATATAACTTTCAACATTGGGTAGTAACTGTGGGCAAAAAGAACTTTTACGTTTAAAGCTGCCTATCAAATAGTCATATTTCTTATCATACATAAACCTTAGTGTCACTAAACGTCCAAAGAGTCTTAGATCAACTAGTAATTCACTTAATTTTCTTGCCTGGGAGGGAATAAAAGATAATCCCTTATTTAATAAGGAATAGTCCGCTTTGTTGAGTTCAAATCCTGAAAAATTATAAACTAGTTCATTCAGCTCCATGCCCTTCTTCTCGCACCAAAGTTGTCCCCTGAAAACTTGCGTTTCCTGCATCCACGGCTGTTTGACCTGTCCCTTTCTCTTTCACAGAATTTTAACGGTAGCGGAAAAAATCTTCAGAACTCTTAGAGGATGCCTTTGGTCTTGCCCCTAGTCCTTCGCTATCCCTTGCCTCCATCAGGGCCTCTTGGTTACACGGAAGGGCATAAGAGGCAACATTATCGTGTTGCCCTTTGGGTGACGTAGCCACAAACACATAATTTACATTTACATTATATATATGTGACACATGCTTTACTCTATATATGCTTTTACCTGACTAAGTTAGGATTAGAACACCATTTTGCTTGATTAATCAATTAAGCAATTAATTAAGTAGTTACATTGTTTAATGGCTAGTATTTAAATGTGGTTGATACAATGAGTTTTTGAAATCTGAAGAAGCATGCCTGTGTAGCATGTGAAAGCACTTATTCTGTTTCAGTCTAATATTAAACACTGGTTTTATTATATCGTGGTGGTTGCGTCCAGTTCTTATCCTGAATGTTTTCATTTTGGGACTTATACCTTCAGAAGGTAGCAGTGCTTGTTTTTACAATATATATATAGATAGCAAAACCCTTAGCTGGTTTAAAAGCAAAATTAAAGAATGGGAATCAGATCTACAAGAATTACATCTCAACTTATGGCACTTATATCTAAAAAGTCCTCAGACTCCTTAGATAATAAAAAGAAAAATTGAAGATCTTAAGTATAATGAAATTTTATCTCACAAAACTAATCTAGCATTAGAAAGATTAAAAATAAGTTCTTATGCTACTTCACCTAAACACTTGCATAACATATCCATGAGGATTAAAATACAATCCAAAACTACTAATATCATTAACATCCTACATGAAGGGAAAGGGAAGAAAGTTTCAGATATATGTGATATTCTTGATGCCTTTAAACATCATTATGCAGAGCACTATAAAAATGAAAGTTTCTCAACTGATCAATTGAATCTGGACGCAATTTCTACTAAACTAAAAACAAATTCTGAAGAATTAAAGCTAGATCTTCAAAGGCCAATTTCATATAAGGAAGTAAAGGACAAGATAAAAGAAAGCAAACCTTATAAAGCCCCAGGAATAGATGGTATAATCATAGAAATGTATAAACTTTTTCCTGAATCTATAACTTCTCTTTTCCACAGAATATTACTGGAAGTTCAAATGCAAGCAATAATCTCACCTTCTTGGAGATACCCTTTAATTGCATCAATTTTAAAAGAAAATAAAGATCCTCATTATTGTAGTTTTTATAGACCAATATCTTTACTAAACAATTACTATAAGATATTTATGTCAATTATAGTTAATAGAACAATGACCAAACTGGATTTACATATAACAGACATACAGATGACAATATTAAAAGGATACTAACTCTTATGGAGTTCTTAAATATAGGAAAATCAAGAAGCATTGATAGTTGAATTAGATATAGAGAAAGCCTTTGATTCATTAAACTGGGATTATTTATCTAAAATTTTAGTTTTATTTGACTTTCCCCTTCTTTCTTTTCACTCATAATGAATATTTATAGACATAATCTAGTCTATGTTAAATTAGGACCTTTCACTTCAGAATCTGTTTGTCTTACTAACGGCACTAAACAGGGGCCGGGATTCACTAATCCTCCGTGTAAGACTAAATAAGTCTTACACAGAAACTGCAGCCTAAGAGGAAGACATCAGAGCACCATGCATATTCATGAGGGCGTGCTGACTCAACTCTAAGGCTAACACGGAGCATGCATGAGTGCAGGGGGCGTGTCGGACTGCCGAGCAGTCCACAAATCCACTCCCCTGCAATTCCCTCAGTCTGCAAATGTCAAATGAAATGAGCAAGTCCGCTCAATTGTGTACATACCCAACACTACACTCCCGCACATTCTAAACCCCTGTACAATTCTAAAATGTAAAACTTTCCTTTTTTTTATTATTCCCGATATAGCTGCCCATATTTGCATGTGTTTGCGCGGGTTTGCCCATTGCTTAGCTACAGTTAGCAGTTTAAACATCGAAGAGGATAATAAGAAACTTATATGCAAATTAAACCAAATAGCAATAGCGTAGTGGTAAAGCCTTCACACAAAGAGGAAGCATTCCCAGTTCGAGTCCCACCACTCCCCTTTCTATTTTCTGCAGTAAATCTGTATAGAAAAATAATTCCTGACATTAATCTTTTAAATATTAGTAGAAAGCATTGAAATGGCCTATGTAGTAGTGAATGATATTATATATATATATATATATATATATATATGGTTCCCATTCAGAAGCCTGAAACATCATAAGCCTGAAAATTAAAATCCTGAAACCAAAAGCCTGAAAATTCAGAATCCTGAAAACTCAAAATCCTGAAAGCCCAAAATCCTGAAAGACCAAAATCCTGAAACTCAAAATCCTGAAAACACAAAATAGACATACTGATGTCATTGTGGCTTTGCTATTGCTAGCCCTGTGGTGTTAGGTCATGCGTTGGGGTCAGGTAAGTGTGTGGTTGGTTTTATTTTAGGGTTAGGGGCGGTTTAAGTGAGTTAGGGTTAGGGCGCAGGTTAGGCATGTATGCAATAGTGACAAATATTGGGGTTAGGGGCGGTTTAAGTGAGTTAGGTTTAGGCGTGGGTCAGGTGAGTGTCGATAGTGATGGACCTTAGGGTTAGGGTTAGGGTCAGGGTCAGTTGGTAGATATTAGTGTCTTTATAGTGACATATTAGCATTATTTGTGTTTTCAGGATTTTGAGTTTCAGGATTTTGGTCTTTCAGGATTTTGGGCTTTCAGGATTTTGAGTTTTCAGGATTCTGAATTTTCAGGCTTTTGGTTTCAGGATTTTGATTTTCAGGCTTATGATGTTTCAGGCTTCTGAATGGGAACCATATATATATATATATATATATATATATATATATATATATATATATATATATAAAATAAGGCAAAATGGTTATGCTTACTGCTGAATGCATAAGTAACGTATCTTAAGCAATGTGAAGCACTGCTAAGCAAAGTTTACCAGTATTAAGCACATTTAAGTATAATTGCTCATAGCTTAGCACTGCTTTAACTAGTGCAATGGCTTTGCGTGGAGCTGCGCATCATGCCAACTAGCGCAAACAAAACATGTTTGCACGTAGCTGCACACCGTGCTAACTAGCGCAATGTTGGGCAATGTTGGGCAACTTAGAGCACCGTAGAGCAACGGTGGGCAAAGTTGAGCAAAGTCGGCTAAACACACCCACACCTCCTAGCCGGTCTGGCAAGTAGTAAAATAAAAAGCAATGACAGACCTCGAACCCGGAATACTGTGCACCATAATCACAGTACTGAACCACTAAGCCATGACAGCTTTTGATATGCATGCCCTTTGAACACACACATACATACACTTTGAACACACACATACATATTAATGAAAGTTTACCCAGTGCTAAGCAGGTGTGCTTTCAGCTGAGATTTTCAAAACCGGCCAATTACAAATAAGTGTGGGAAATGAGGCATATTTAAGACCCATAGGCAGGAATACTTGCCATAACTGGTTGTAGCTCCCATCTGCAGGCAGCATGAATGGTGTTGGAGAGGGCTCTTGCTTTCGAGCGCAACGGTGGGGCATTGAGGAGTCAAAAGTGATGGTTTGGCTCCTCATCCATAATCATGATGACAGACTCCTGCAGGGCCAGTTCCAGGGCACTGAATACAAAGAGGAAGCCTGGAACCGTCTAGCACATGATCTCATCAGTGCCACAGGCGTCCCTCAGACTGGTGAGCAGGTCAGACACCACTACTCAGACCTGAAGAGACGGAAGCAGGACCAACTGAACCAGTGGATACAGGAGGCCCATGGGATGGAAAATGCCCCACTACTGAGTAGGTAGCCATGGAATGAAGCATGCAAGAATTGCTATTGTAGTCTATATTATGGATAGGTATATGTCTCAATATCACTTAATTTACCTCACAGCTGCACGTGTCCATGCTGTGAATCAGCAAGCCTATGCAGATAGGCTGCTAAGGTTGTGCCACCAGGCAGGTTAGTAATTATTCTGCATGCATTGTTATATAAAATAAGTGAGAGAGCATGAAAAAGAGAGTTGTAACCCATTAATAAAGGTATAATACATCTTGAGTAAGTCTTCTGCATGCACTGCAATATCAAATAAATGAGAGAGCCTCTATAAAAGTGTGTAATGTAATTAATAAAGGTATAATTCCTGGAGTGTGTCCGTGTCACTTTCTTCGATATGTTGTTGTACTCTTGCATTATAGAAATGTTACTGTTGTATTAAGCACTGTCAATCCACACTTGGGTAGGCCCGTATAAAGTAGAAGAAGGGAGTGCCAGTAGCTGTTAAGCATATATACAGTCCTCAACAGTTGGTTAATGGCTGGCATGTATAGGTTAATCTGGCACATGAGTAGCGTGTTATTGTGTTCCCCAGAAATGTCAGTGTGCTGCTAGAAATGTAGAGGGCTGTTAAAATATAATTGATAATGTCACCTGAACACATCCAGATATGTAGATATATAAATATAAATAAAATATATAAATACGTAGCAGTAACATCTGCATCCTGGACAGCATGTATGTCAGATACAGGTCAGGTATATAAAGAACTAGCAAAACCCATTTCACAATTTAACGGACATTGCCAAGTGTAATAATACATGTAGGGGATATATACCTGCAGTCAATAGGAATGTAGTGTAAACTATAAGTACATATAAGTTGTTAATGGAGGTACATTTTTACACCCTACTGTATGTGCATAAACAATTCAATTCCACACGTCAATGGGTATGTCTAATCTCAAAACATTTGTTGGGACATATGTCCTATTGGTTCAAAAATATCTGCATTTACTTTGATGCATGTGCCCTGTTCAAATACCACAATCTTGGTGGCCTGTTTCCACCAATCAATCCTGCATGCTGTTGGAATGTCCACTGTTGTTCTATATATGCATGTGTTATGCTTGCTGTTCAACTGTTGGAACTCTGGTGTGTTTGGTTAATGGGAATACTACTGCATGCTGTTACAACTAATTTGGAATGCTATTGGCTGTTAACAACCCATATTGTCATTAAATCCTCCTAAACCTAGAATGTATGGGAAGGCCGGTCCCAGCGGACCCACCTGTCCCACCTCAGCTGGCAATGGCACCTGGCACCAGCAGGTCCAGTGCCCAGCCCGGGCCCTCCTCCTCCATTGGTCCTGTGCCACCTTCGGGTTGAAGCACTGCAGGGGATGGGGCTCATCCCCCCGTGCAAGCGTGGCTGGAGGAGGGCCACCTATCACCCTATGAATGGCCCAGGCTGTGGTGCATAGGGAGATCGAGCGTTCAGTCGCTGACCCTCTACTCCAGCTTGAGGCACATGTGGAGCGACTCATGGGTGAGCCTGCCCCTCCTACACAGCCCCCAGCACAGCCACTCTCTGGGCTGTGAAGGTGCAGTGGTGACTGCCCATGTGTGGGGATCTCAGTTCCACTGTTGCCATCTGTGGACTCAAGGGCTTGCGATTTCCAAACATCCTTTCCCGTCAATGGTGTTCACCCACCACGTGTCATATTCTGCCCCTGTATGCATCTTGTTTGTCTTGTCTGTTTACCTCCCCAACCTACCTCCCCATATATACCCACTTTCCCTACCACACATTCCACTCTCACCTGAAAAAAAAAGGGCAATCTGCTCCCAAAAAAAATGATGCCCCATACATAGCTGCCCATTTTGCACACATGTCCGCTGGACACATAAACTGATATTTAATTGGCAGTACAACATACTTTGTTGTCCTCACCCCTCTGTCAGGGGTGGAAAGTTTCATATTTCCCTCCAAATTTCTAGCATATGCACAGCTGTTGCTGTTAAAGAAATGGGCAGCTATGGACCTTCCCTACACCCATCCTGCACATCCTGAGCTGTTTCTGTCTTTCCCTCTTTGTGCCCCTTTTTACCACTTTCCTATCTTCCCATTTTCTTTTCTTCCAAAGAAATGAGTGCGGGGTTTAGTGGGAGTAAGCACCTTTAAGCAGTAGTTGGCAGGTTTGCGCGAGTGTGCGCTTGTGCGCGCTTAGCTAAGTATTGCTAAGCCTCATGTAAACCCACGCAAACCTGCTTACAACTGCTTAAAAGTGCCTTAGTCACCCTGCATGTGAGGTCCCTTGTTCTGCTCAGCAGCAAAATAAAACACCTCTGTCAGTCTCAAACCCCGGACACACTAGACTGCATGAAGTACCACTAAGCCACAGCAGATATACAGCAGGTTGTTGCTGAAATAGATATATCATGCATCAGAATGAGTGAATGTAAAGGAAAGATCGGAATGCCATAACACAAAACCTGTTCTGTGGAACTTTACCAGCAGCTGTTGTGGAATTGCATTACATGACTGTGATAACAGAACCAGCTATTCTAGCAGTAAATAATGTTACAGCAGCACCTTACAACCCCCACACAGTATCATAGCAGGACAATCCCCACCCAAATGTATGAAATACCTGTGTGTTCAGGGTCCACCAAGGATGTAGGTAGGCATACTCAGTACTGGAATTGTCTAGTTTTCTTGAGCATCTTGTGCTAATGTCAACAATAAAAAAGCAGAAACTGTGCAGAAGTGAGTACATTAATATTCACAGTATAGCAGTTCACAAACAGTACATGTGCCAAATGAATAAATCTCAATAACTACTTATGTATGGCAGCTAATTGTATAAGTAGAAAAGAAACTACATACTCCCACATATCTTGTGTTAGCATTTGTAGGGGTGAGTACAATTCTACACTGACAACTGTGTACTGGAAGTGGCAACATTCAGGTCTGAGTACAACATTCAAATCACTGGCTACACCCCTAGCTTCAGATATAAGAAGTATACCAACCTTCTGACTTACACAACAGTGTCCACAGCAAACAAGCATGGGCCCCACTTTGGAAAGCTGAAAGGGCTATGCCTACCTGACTTAGCAATTTATAGCATTGGGTTGCTATGACAGTGAGTACTGCAATCACCACACAGCAGGCTGCATGCAATTGCCAAATAGTGGCCACCAATTTGTGCAGAGGCCATCACATGCACATGTGCCGATACCTATAAAAGCAGGCTGTACTTGCTGTCCACACATGCAATCATTCCATTGCTGATGCAGAGAGAGAGAGAGAGAGAGAGAGAGAGAGACAGAGACAGACAGACAGACAGACAGACAGACACTGACATCCACATCAACAGCAACAGCAACAGAAAAAATAAAATAAACAAAAAAAAAATAAATAAAATTAAACCAAAAAAAAAAAAAAGACACACAGAACTGAAATTTACAAACACATACAAAGGAAAGGTATGTAACAGATATGTATTTACTGGCATGTAGTAGATGTTTTTGAAGAGTACTCTACATACTTTGAATCATCCATATGTGGCAGCAGTATGTATATATGCACAGATGCCCTGCATAACTACTGCCATGGACAAATCATTGTGTAGCTCTGTGCAGTGGGATATAACTGTGACATATGTAGATCAGCATTAAATGTCAAACATCTGATCCATGTTATCTGTGTTCTGTACAGTAGTGTGTACAATGGCTGTTTGGGGGAGTAGCGCATATAAACATGGATGTGACAGAGTAACAAATGCATGATAGTCATATTAACATGTAGCTTAGCATTGGTAACTGCTGTACCAGGCTAGTATGCTAACTAGAGAATTTTACTGTGTGCCCACATGTGACACCTGTTCATGTTGCAGCAAGGCTCAACAGGTCAGCAGTGAGGTCCATGGACTTACAACAGTGTGGACCTTGTGTGTGTATGGCACACACATACGGAGAGATCTTTCTGTGTCAGATATATTAGCATCTGTACATGTGCATAGAGCAAGGGACATACTGCAACTGTTTGTGAAGGGTGGACATATATATGTTGTTGAAGGTTGTTAGGTGCATATTTCTATGTAGGTCATAGTGTGTGGCAAACAAGACAGCATACAGTGCTGGTATATGACATGTGGTGGTTAAACGCTGTGGGTATGATTTGTCAGGTTTGCAGTGTTGTAGCTAGTGAGGCCTGCTAAAGCTAAATGGGCTGAGAACACCTTCAATGTATTCCGCACAAGACTGTGCAACATTATTACATAACTGTATACCTCACAACCTTCGCATAATTGATATTCCCACCATGAAAGGTGGACTGTATATGTGCCCTTATGTATATCTATATGTACACCAATGTATGTTTATATGTATGTATGTATATATATATATATATATATATATATATATATATATATATATATATATAGAGAGAGAGAGAGAGAAAGGGAGACAGGGTCATAGTTACTGCGACAGATGCCTGGTGACACAGCCATGGACTCAAGCTCAATGTTGAAACTGCATTGGCATCCCTTCTGGCAAAAACTCTGTACCCATGAACTACCACATAGGTGGTAGTCTACCTAACATCGAAAGTGTGATAAGAGACCATGGGACACAGGTGGACAGTAGTCTCCCCTGTGGTAATCACAGTGCCACACTAGTCATGTAATCTGTCACCGTGGCACACCTCATCACATAAGGTGTGTCATCTAGGGAAATATAGGTCAGTGTTCCCCTCTACTCATCACTCATAAATCCCATTATAGAGTACAATGCCCCATTTGGTATGTACCTCACAAGACATCTACAGCAACTGGAAAGGCTACAGACATACCACACAAAGAGTAATACCGGCCTCAAACAGATGCCCTTTGCAGACCATCCCACAAAACCACAGCTAGACTGTGTTGCATACAGCCTACACAGAGGTGACGTCTGCCTAACATACAAAGCTATGTCAAACCCAGAGCTGTTGGACATGCTCCACATAAACAGATCACAATCCCTACGAGCTACACACCATGTCATGTCACCTCAATAAACAGAACATGCTGGAGGGATAGATTCCTATCTCAGAGACATCCCATACTCTGGAACAAACCACCATTCAATAGCAAACAAAGCTCCTCATTAGCAGTCGTCATGAATAATCCTGATGATTGGATGGGAGATAGGAAATACACCCTGGGAATCACCTCTGTGGCTCTGCTTGACAGGGGCACATGAAATTAAATTACATATGTGTCAAAGGCCAGGGTAGCGTATGGCTAGGCTTCTATAGGCCCTAGGGCCAATAGCCTATTACCTACCTATGAACCAATACACACCCACATGTACTTGTTGCAATAATTGCTATGTGAGGCTGACTGAGTGTGATGGTGAATTTGTTGGTGAATTTGTCAAAGTTCTGTATATGTGTGATAGCTTAGTGGGAAACTGTTTCTGTCATGGTATTTTGTGTCCTAGCTCTGATCCCAGCAAAAGATGTGTATGCTATTGCTAGGCAGAAAAAGCTGTATGCATACGGTCTGACGTAGTCCCTTGGTGTCGACTGGGGTGTGCCATTGTAGGCTAAAGCAGTTCATGTATGCTTATTGATTGGTACTGCTGGTGAATCCAAATTGCGTATGAACTGTAGTACTACCTGAAGCTGTAGGCCTAAACAGCACAGTATGGTGTATGTCCACATTGCTTGTAACCACTGTTTTGTGTGTTCCCTGTAGTCCTCACAGATTACATACCTCAGGCATAAGGTTTTGTAAGTACTGACACACAGTACTGTATGATACACAGGTAAAGCTCACCTGGGTTGCCATACCTTTGTGTCTTGTATGTATGTCTGATGTGTGTGTGGGTATGCCTGTAACATGCCCTCGATCATATGTGTGTCACAGGATATAAGTGCGTATCTAGCAACATGTATAGTCTAGTACAGCAGTATGCCACCTATATTAATGAACGTGCACATATGTTAGGCAGGGGTTTGCCATCAACAGCTAGTGTGGTATACTGGTAATACTGTAACTGGACTTTACAATCATTGCAATGGATGACATATTTCTTTATGCATTAGCTTGATATATACCTCCTGTGTCTAGGTGGTGCATTGTGTTGCATACAGTGTGCCATGTACTGTTGTATAGTCTTACATACTGGTTTCTCTTTGTTGCTGTGCAGAACATGGTTTGATATATAGAGCATGCCAGGCACTGTCAGGCAGTTGTGGGTTGAGCACTGATATGTGGTATTGAAAGTGTGTATCCTCTGATAGCCAATAGGTTGCCATATATGTCAGTTCAGTGATATCTGTACTTTAGAATGTTAAGTGTGGCACATGACTTGCTCACACATATTGTTTCATTGTCTTCCAGGGTCATGGCTCACCATCGTAACCCTACCTATAGCCTAGCAGAGGATGAACAAATAACAACCAGCCTGGTTCAGCACTACACCCTGCTGTTCTCAAGAACCAGCCAGGACCAGCATGAGCGGACTGCACTGTAGGAAGATGTTGTCCATAGGGTGAATGACATAGGCATTCATAACTGGACCTATGAGCAGGTACGCCATCACTGCAGTGATTTACTTAGACATGTCCGGCAGCGTGCGTCTGATGTCCGTAGACAACAGCTAACCACAGGTGGTGGTGTAGCCATCCATCCCTCCTCACCAGAGTTGAGGAGCTGCTCCTGAGCCTGGTAGCTCCTGGCCAACAACAACAACAGCAAACATGTATCATCATGGAGGCCGGAGCCACCCAGCGAGTTGACACGGAGCGTGCAGGTAACATGGCATATCTGTAGACTACTGTTACCTCTATTGGTAGATCATGCATATGTAAGATGTGTACTGTGTAGTTAGAAGATGTGGAGCCTGGTGCTGTGCAATACTGATAATTTGTAACATAATCTGTAGGCCTGTGACTGTCAACCGTTGTACTACTGTAAGATTGCAAACCCACATTAGCAATGCCACAGTTGTTGCCACTGACAAACTCTTTCATATTCTTGTAGGTCCCTCTGGTGTGACAGCAAGGCAGCAGACCCATGCTGGTGAGTGTGTTCTACATTTAATATTGCAAATTAAATGTGCATGTCATAGGTGAGGTGTAGGCCATGCACACGTAACACACCTATGCATAATGCATGCTGTGCATGTTTGCTGTGAGACTATGCACATCTCAGTAATGTGAGTAGCTGCCTCAAACACATGCAATACACAGAGCATCCCACACAATTGTGGCAACACTGTAGTGGACATTGGATAGGCAGAGTTGATACACAGGCACACAACATACACAACTTTGTCATACGCAGTACATGTTAATATGCTACACATGGTGTATTCAGACACCTCCTGTGAGGTCACACTCCAGTATCCCAAATGTCATCCACACAGCACACATAATATACCTGAGGGGTAGAGGCCTATCATGGGGCTGTGCGACACTCTTCAACACATAACACATTCATGTTAGGCAATGCTCCCTATTGGGCACCTTACAAACCCATGTAACAACTGGCTGTGAAATGGTGAATGTAGCCATGGTACTGCAGTTAAGGTACAGCATGCTAGGTGCCAGTATGGCACACATTAGTAGCCTTGAGTGACCACATGATGCTGCATGATGATGGCTCATGGTACTACACCCCATCCAGTTACAGTAACCACAGTACTACACATAGCATCCATTGCTATGCACCTCAATGTTGTGTGTGTGCAAACATATGCACCTATACACAATATGCATAGCAATCACCATTTGTATAAAGTGACACATATATGTCTTGTAATGCTATTGAGTGTATAGGTCACATGAGACACATTGGGTATGTGTGATGTTTAATGTTGCAGTTGTGTTGTAGCATGCCATGTCATGGCTGGCACTGGCATGTCCACAATATGTCCTCACTCACCATAACCACTGTACAATGGCTATGTTGAGCAATGGTATTCCATCAGGTATACATGCACCACTCATCCTGTGTGTATACATAGCATGCATGTGCTAAACCTGTGTGTGTGTGTCTGCTTTAGTGAGGAGTGTATTTGTGTGCATGCGTGCATGTGTACATGTGTGCATGTGTGCATGTGTTCACGTGTGCATGTGTAAATGTGTGCATGTTTGCATGTGTTTATGTGTGCATGTGTGCATGTGAGCATGTGTGTATGTGTGCATGTGTGCATGTGTACATGTGTGCATGTGTTCCGACATCATGTACAGGTCGTAAAGTGTGTTCCCTGTCTTCCTCTCACAGGTGCTGAGGTTGGGCTGGTTCACTGCAGCAGGGAATCTGATGTCACTGAGCCAAATAGTGATAATGAAGATAGGTGTGTTGAGGCACAGGCATGTTTGCCAGGGTCTGTCATTGGGCCATCAATCGACAGTACATAAGTGTCCACCCCATCCATGCACACAGTCAAACTGCCAATACATCCATCACCAATGCCCTTAGCTGAGGGACACTGTACAGTCGGCATTGGCCAGGACAGTGTGGTATCTATGGCACATGCATCCCGACACAGCAGCCATACCCAGATGTCTGAAATGGTACCACATAGGCAGATGTCCAGGGGTTCACATCAGAGCACTGCTGCTCATCATGCCCCTGGCAGACGTGCCACAGGTCTTACAATCTCACGCATGTTCCAAGCTGTCATCGAGGCACAGGCACGTATGGAACGGTACACCAGACAGGGACTAAGGGCACCAAGGGCACATAATACCACTGTAATTGACAGTATCCATGACCTAGCAGGTGCCATCCGTAATTACACTGGGATCACTGATAGACGTTGGGGTGAGACATTAGATGTCCTCCGCCATGTCATGTCCATGTGTCAGGACAGTGCAGGACAGGTGAGACATTGACGTGGACGTATGCCAACAACATCAGTAGCTGGCAGTTGCCACGGATGTCCCTCAAGTCACAGCCGCTCCCATAGTGCCAGTACCAGCACCAGCAATGTTGGGGGTGGGCTGTCCATAGACCGTCCTAGAAGACCACTTGCACATGGCTCTGGATAGTCCCAGCAGGGACCTGGGTCCAGTGTACATCTGTCCACCTCTGAGGATAGTACCCAGTCTGGCTTAGTACCTGATACTGTCAGTAGGACACCTGCCAGGCACAGGTACCGTATCCGTGGCCAGAGACGGTGATCTGTAAAGCCTGGAAGGTATAGTCTGTGGCTGTCCCACAAATCCCTGTATATGGCAGCCACATGGTGGAACTGTGTGCATGCAGACACACACACACACAGAAACAAGATACCTAGGGGTAACACATACCCGCACGCATTACATCAACATTGTCCCATAGCAGTACTCTTGGCCCTCACACACACACACACACACACACGCACACACACACACACACACACACACACACACACACACACACACACACACACACACACACACACGTACATGTCGATTGTATGACTCAATGTAGGGCTCTGGCAAACCAACAACACACCCTGTGCATATGATGAAACCTGTGCCACCTCCTGTCATCTGTAACATTGATGTAGGAACAGGCTACCATGGTGCTGATGCACAGGGTGACTTTATAGCAGTACACGAATGTTAGCATGTTGTCAGCAGTAAAGTGTAATGATATCCTTGAAGGTGTAGCTGAGCAGGCATGATGCATTAAAGCTATGATTGTCAATGTAGTATTGTTTACACCAGTGTTAGTTCCAATAGTGTATTGTCCACCCACGTGCCACTTGGCTGATGTGTGTAGTATTGGCAGCATGTGTTAGAGAGTGGACAGTATGTGTGGGATGTGTGTAGCACAGATTTGCAGATGTACATTTGTGAACATGGTGGAGGTGCACTGTCTGCATGTACGTGCATAGCGGACACATGGGCAGGGTGACATGCCCTGTATTACACAGTAACACTCCATAGTTCCTATTGGTGGCCAGTATGCATTGTACTGCACACATTGTGGAACTTGAGTACACATGTGTATGACATGGTTTGACACTGGGCTGTGGGTGATACTGTTACTATCTGTCATTGTTTTGCATTCTGGTAGTATACATAACCTCAACAGCCTGACCATACACTATCATTAGATGATGTCTTGACAACTGACACACAGATGTAGGACTCTTAGTAACATTTGGATCCTTCAAGAACTATACTATGCCAGTAACCATTAGTATTCACCTGCACACATTCCTGAGACAACTCCTGTTTGGCATATAGCTCTCTTAGGTACAAGCAATCACAGTAGGGATATGTTTGTCCATGTCTGGAAATGCATACTGTGGCCTATAATGCATTCTCCAGATGACACACACATCCTCCACAAGCATATCATACAGACAGATACCTTTTGTCAAACCCATGCTGTAAAGCTATAAGCCATCTAAAGCATAGTCATCCACCTTTACAAAACATAGTATCCCCACAGTGCCACATAGATAGTAGCCATCAACATGTTGAACAGGTACCGATGTGTACATGCAGCCAAGTGTTACATCATCTGTCCTTTGGTAATCACAGTTCCAAAGGTATTTTGAAATCTCTCGGTGGATCACATAAGCAATAAGGGGTCTGCATGCATATCCACAAAGGTTGTTCTACACCTATGATGAATAGCCATCATTGACAGACTTTGCTGCGTTTGAACAGGTCTGAAATATACTTCAGCCATAAGTCCTCACTCACACTATGCAATAGAAACCGTAATGAGTGTTTGTGACACGGATGACCTAGGCCAGGGATCACTGCAGTGGCTGGGCTTGGCACAAGCATACAGATGTGACCTAAGGTTTGGAAAGTGGCAGCACACTCTGGCAAAGATGACAGATGTGTTCATGGAGAAAGCAGGGTTCCCACCTATGAAATAATTGAGGTCACATGTAGTTATATGTATTGCCCCACAGCTACTTGACATGTGCAATGCACATACTGTTGTCATAATGATATGTCATACAGTAGTAAAAGCAAAACCCACAACACATTGACCAGCAGTGTGTCACACACATAGAGCACACACACACACTCACCAAGCGCTGGAGTCAAACCACTACTTAACTACTGTATGATAACAGAGCAGTACACATTACCACGGCATGCTATAAACATTAGTGGAAATTTTTCCTTTCCACAGGTATATTTGTAGGATGGTGACATCATCAGACTTGACAAAGATAGGTATACCACTTTTAAGGTGTTTTACTACTCTCCAAAAATGTTGTGCTTCTCCCAGGAGATCACACACAGTTGTCAAGTGCTGGATTCAAACCCCTATCTAACTACTTTATGATACTAGAAAAGTATGCATTAATACGACGTGTTATACACATTAATGGGAGCTATCTTTCCCACAGGTATATTTGTAGAATGGTGACATCATCAGACTTGACAAAGATAAGTATACCACTTTTAAGGTGTTTTAGTAGTCTCCAAAAAGGTTGCTACTCTCCAAGGAGATCATACACAAACACAGTTGTCAAGTGCAGGATTCAAATCCCTACCTAACTACTTTATGATACAAGAGGAGTATGCATTAACACAATGTGCTATACACATTACTGGTGGTTTTCATTTACACAGGTATATTTGTAGGATGGTGACATCATCAGACTTGACAAAGATAAGTATACCACTTTTAAGGTGTTTTAGTAGTCTACAAAAAGGCTGCTCCTCTCAAAGGAGATCATACACAGTTGTCAAGTACAGGATTCAAACCCCTACATAACTACTTTATGATATTAGAGGAGCACGCATTTACACAACGCGCTGTACTCATTACTTTGAGTTCTCTTTTCCACAGATATATTTGTAGGATGATGACATCATCAGACTTGACAAAGTGGGTTACTTTAGGTGACATTAGGTGGGCTACATAGAAGGAATTTCTAAACACTTTGGCCATGTGATCATCAAAGGAGAGTTTACTATCTCCCTGGGTCCCCAGGGCCATAATTACTTTCTCCATACATACTGGATTACCACCTATGTGGTAATTTATGTGCACTTTGTTTTATCCAAAGGGGATGACTATGCATTCTTTGGCATTCTGCTTGAGGGCATTGTTTTGACATCAGGTATCTGTTTCTGTAAGAACCTTCTGGAGGATGTCTGTGTCAGCCATAGAGTCGATTATGGACCACAGTTAGCAGTCATCTGCAAACCTGTTCAGCCATACTCCTCCCATGCTTGTCTGTACCTCTGAGCACTATCTACTGAACAGGTGGTGTCCCAGGACCAAGACCTGTGGGATGCCATTTGTGACTGGTTTATAGTCGGACATGGCACCCGCAACTCTGAACATGTGTGTTTGATCTGTGAGCCAGTTGCCCACCCATCCTGTGCCATAGCTGGTAATGTTCAAGCTGGTAAGCTTGTCCATGATGACAGAGTGGGGAATGGTGTTGAAAGTCCTTAGTGAGGTCCAGGTGGGCTGTGTGGACTACTTTCACCTCCATCTATGTCCTCTGTAACTGTTTCAAATGAGTCAACTAGGTTTAGGAGGCAGGATCTGCCTTTAACAAAGCCAAGTTGAGTAGAGTCCAGTGCCTTCAGGTCCCCAATGTCTCTGTTTATGGGTTCCATGATAATTTGCTCCATAGCTTTGCAGACCAGGCTGAGTAGACCTATAGGGCAATGGTTTCCAGGTTCTGTTGTGGCACCCCCTTTGTGGAGCTGGATGACTGTTGGTGTATGCCATTCTTTGGGTACATAGCCTGTGGTAAGGTTGAGTCTGGACAGTGAATGTAGGTGAGGGTGTAGTTCCTTTTGGGGCTGCTGTAAGATGCAGCCTAGAACACCATCCTGTCCCATTGATGCTGTGTTCTTAGCTTTGGAGAGAGCTGTCTTTACCTGTATGTCCATGAAGTCTGGGGCTCTGCATTCTTCTGGGATGGACACAGGCCCTTTTGGGGGTGATGATGGTGGAGTTTGCACTGAACCTGTCCCCCAGGATGTGTCCACTGTAAGTTGGTTCAGTGTATTTCTTGCCATTTGTCAGTAGCTGACAGCATATTTGGAAGTTGCCACCTAAATGTTTGGTATAGCTAACAAAGGATTTGTGGTTGTTATTCTTACATTCCTTGGCAATTTGTCTTTAGAAACTGGCCTTGGATTCTTTTATGAGCGATCATTGTGTCTTCCTAATAATGATCAGTGATGCCTTTCCTTTTGTGAAGTTTGCTCTATCATGTGTTCGTTTCCTCCTTCTGTTGTATAGCTTTTTTATGGGCGACGACCACCAGATTGTTTTCTTGTTTTTGGAGGAGTGCATCTTGGTTTTATTTGGCATGTCTCAATCCCTGCATCCCTGTAGATGCTCATAGAATGCACTTATAAATGATTTGGCAGATTGTATAGCATTATCCTATAGCAAGGGGGCTTTGGAACTTTCCACTTTGGTCTTGGGAAGTGTGCAGTTTGCTTTTGAAAATGTCTTCACAGTGGTTTCCTTGACTGGGGGGGGGGTGTGGATGTCCAATGTGATTACTTTATGATCTGATATTACCAGCGAGGGGGTTATCTCTGTCGTGGAACACTGGTACCCCATGTTGGTGATGATCAGGTCCAGTATGTTGTTACCTCTAGTGGGTGTGGTGACCAGCTGTTCCAGGGTGTTTGAGTTTTTAAACTCTAGGAAACATTGGGCAGAGGACGTTGTACACAAGTAATTCTCCCACTCAATGTTTGGGTAGTTGTAATCTCCTCATATAATAGTGTTTGATAGGACCTTTATATTTTCCACTGTTCTCAGGAATACTGAGTGAGGTTCCTGAGACAAGGTAGGTGATCTGTAGCAGGCTACAATTTGATAAGCAGCTTTGCCCAATGTTAGTTGCACTTGCATGGTCTCCAAGGCCTCATGATGTGTCACTAACCTGAAGGTGTGGGTATCCATAAGGTAAATGGATACACCCCTTCCTTTTGTATTTCACTCGTGGTTTTGAGTCTGAAGATCAGAGGAATTGTGAGTGTTTTACATGGAGCATGTCCAACAGCTCTGTGTTTGACATCACTTTGTATGTTAGGCAGAGATCACCTCTGAGTAGGCGATATGCGAGAGAGTACAGCTGGAGCATTTTGAGTTGATCTGTGTATGACATGTATTTCAGGCCACTAATGCTCTTTGTGAGGTATTGCTGCAGGCTTTCCAGTTGTTGTACATGTCTTGTGAGGTACATAGCAAAAGGGGCATTGTTCTCCATTATGGATCTAGTGAGTGATGAGTAGAAGGGAACAATGCCCTCTTCTATTCTGCATGAGACACCTTTTGTGATGAGGTGTGCCACATAGAAGGATTTCCTGACAACTGTGGGGATGTGATTATCACAGGTGTGTCCACTGTCCAACTGTGACCCAAGGTCTCATCATACTTTCAGTGTTAAGTATACTACCGCCTATGTTATAGTTCATGGCTACAGAGTTTTTACCAAAGGGGATGACAATGCACTTTTTGGCATTGAGCTTGAGCCCATGGCTTTGACACTAGCCATCTGTCTCAGTGAGGCCCTTTTGTAGGATGTCCACATCTTTAGTATTTACAATTATGGCTCCTAGTTTGCAGTCATCTGGAAACTTCATTAGCCACAGACCTTCCATGTTAAAGTTTATTTCAGGGAAGTAGATACAAAACAGGGCAGGACCCAGGACTAGGCCCTGTGGTACTGCACTTGTCACTGGTCCAAAGTCATACTTGGAGTCTGCTAATTTCACAGTGTGTGTTCTGTCAGTAAGCCAGTTGGCAACCCATCTTGTGACATAGCAATTTATACTTAGTTTAGTGGGTTTATCTATAATTCCAGAGTGTGGGGTGGTGTTGAAAGCTATGGCAAGATCTACATAGGCTGTGCGAAACACCTTACCCTTGTCTATGGTTCTGGTGACTGCCTCAATGTCATCTATCAGGTTTAGGAGACATGATCTGCATTTTACAAACCCAACATGGTTGTGGTCCAGAGTTTGGAGATTACCAATGTCTTTTTTTATAAGTTGTATGATGATCCATTCCATGGCCTTGCAGAGCAGGCTCATCAGGCTAATGGGGCGCTAGTTCCTGTGGTCCATGGTGTCTCCACCCTTGTGTAGTGGGATAACCATCGCTGTGCACCATTCAGCAGGCACAAAGCCTGAGGTCAGGCTATGACTGAACATGGTACATTGGTGTGGTGCCTGTTCATTCTGTAGTTTGTGTAAAACACAGCCTGAGAAGTTATCTGGTCCCATGGATGCTGTGATACTGGCTTTGGAGAGGTTTTTTTTACCTGTGCAGCCGTGATGACAACAACTTTGCAGTCTTCCATTATAGAGATGTGCTCTTTCATGGGTGAGAGGGGGTAAGGTTAACACTGATCCTATCTGCCAGTATGTTGGCAATATCAGTTGGGTCTGTATATTTAGTGACATTGAGCTGCAACTCAGAGCAGATCTGAGTGTTGCCATGACATGGACCTGTCTGTTGGGCAGAGATCACCTGAGTAGACAGTATGCAACAGAGTACAGATTGAGTTAAATTCAGTCTTGTTGCATGGGGCAACTGTTTGAGGCCAGTAATCCCCCTGTTGAGGTACTTCATTGGTCTTTCCAGCTGATGAAGGTGCCTAGTCAGATTCATCGCAGGTGTGTTGTGGTACTCTTTGACGGGTCTGATGACTGATGAGTAGAGGGAACCTCCTTTGACCTACATGCAAAGACCTTGGCAGTTTGTGGGAACACATAGCATGATTTTGTGAATGTGTTTCTGGAAGTACAGATGACTATCCACATTTGTCCATAGATCCTTTATTATCACCTCCATATGTAGGGTGTTGGCACCTTTGTGGTATTTATATGACTGTAACTCGAGGACACACTTTTGACACCACATCTGTCTGACTGAGACCCTTTTTAAGGATGTCTCTGTTGTCCCAAACATCGATTATGACAACATTTTGGCAGTCATCCACAAACTTTGCTAAACATAGACCTTGTGTGTTTGACTGTATTTCTGAAAGTATACATCAGACAGGAGGGGTCCCAGGACTGAGCCATGGGGGACAGCAGTTGTTACCAGCTTGTACAGGAGACCACAATTCTTACCTTGTGTGATCTATCTGGGCCCCAGTTGGCAATCCATCAGATGACAGACATATTTATGCACAGGTTGTTGATTTTGTGGATACGACATGTGTCTGGGATGTTGGCAAAGGGCTTTTCAAGGTCTATGTAGGACGTGTGTAGCTCATTTCATTGATGTATGTGCCGGGTGACTGCCTTGTAAACAGTCTAGCAGGTTTGGGAACCATGATCTGCCCATAACCAAACTGTAATTGGTAAGGTTGGGTGTTTGTAGGCTCCCAATAGCTCTGTTTATGAGTTCCATCATGATGGACTCCATGGCCTTGCAGATCAGGCTTAATAGGCTTTTAAGACAATAGTTTCCATGTTCTGTTGTGCACCAACCCTTGGGGAATGTGTCAAACGTTGCTGTAACACATTCAACAGTTTCATATGCTGTACAGAGGGTGAGTCTCAACAGACTGTTCAGGTGCAGGCTCTGTTTGTTCTGGAGTTCACGTATGACACAGCTAGGGAAACAATGTGATCCCATAGACACCATGTTTTCAGGTTTGGAAGGAGCTGTTTACCCATTCTATATGTGATATCTGTGCTTTCACAGTCTCCAGGTCTGATGATAGGGCCTTTTGTCAGTGAGAGGGTGGTATGTATGTATGGGCCTGTCAGTCATTTACAGTTTGCACTGACTCAGGACATATATGAGTGTACATTGCTATTTATGACATAGCAGAAGGAAGCGTCATGGTTCTCAATGGACGCCTTCACAGATTCTTTTGCCAGAACATGGATTGGATAATATTTGGAGTGCACATTGTTTGTTGATTATACTGATTGCAGGTTTATTGATCTTCTTTGCTTTTTCACTTTCTGTGAACAACTGAAGTACTTGTGGTACATAGTTTGATTATGACAGGGTTCCAATATATTATATGTGTCTGTTTTCATATAACTGTGTGCACAAGGCAGGATTGGTGAATAGTGACAGGTTCCTGGGGTGAAACTTGCAACTGCCAGATATGTGTGGCCCACTGCTGTACTCAGACATGGCCTAAGTGTGTGAGCATGCCCAGTATGACCTTTCAGTATGTTGTTGCCTGACATTCGCTTTGTTTATTGAAGTGTATGAGCATGTCCAGTATGACCTTTCAGTGTGTTGCTGAATGAAATCCATTACATTTGTTGGTGTGTGAGCACTCCCAGTATACACATTTATACTATATGTGTGTGGAAAATCAAGTTGTATTTTTACTGCAGGGCTCACCTTTGTGTCATAACAAAACACGGATCATGCTGTGCCTACAGGGCTTCCATGAGACACTTTGCATAGACTTATCAACATTTCTACATACAGGGGGGACAGCTATTCTTTGTACATTTCTACCCAGGGGCACACCTGATTGTTACTGTGGGTGTACATAGGATGAGGGGTTCACCTGACATTTATACACATGCAAATGTGGGGCATGCCATACTTGTAAATTTATTAATGATGGACCATATGTTGCGGTACAAAATTTTGGCAAAACAATTAGATGCCCAGGTCATTGTAATTGTAATTGCAACACAAAAATGGTGGTGTACCTAGCTATATGTTCATCATGCCCGGCCTTCTATGTTGGCAAAACGATAAGGAAACTTCGAGAAAGGATAGTGGAACATGTTAGAGATATTAAAAAACAAAAAAACAGAAAAATATTAGTTCCCTTTATATGCATAGTTTAAGATGCCAGAATTTTAAGAGATTTTTATTCTTTGTTATTGACAGAATTGTAATTGACAGAATTGTATACTACAATAATAACAAAGGTGGTGATGATAACACCTTACTTGAGGCTAAAGAATGTTTATGGCAATTATGGCTAAATGCAAGTTCTAGCCCTGGTATTAATGAACATATTTCTATATCAAGTATGCTAAAGTACAAGTCTCAATTTATTTGATCTTGTATGTATTAGGTTAAGATCTGATAATTTAGTGTTTTAAATATTTTGTATAACAATATGAATTTTAATGTTAGTAGGAAATTTTTCTATGAATGATTTTATGCTGGATTGTATAACAATTATTTATTTATAATAATTATTTAGATTTATATTAGATTTATATTATTATTTAGATATTTATATATGTATTTTTAACTTTTATTTACTGGTATTATATATACATAGTTTTTGACAAGAAGGTTTTATTACATTCATAAATTAATAAGTTTGCACAAGTCCTGGCTGTTTATGTTAATTTTTGATGTAAATATTGCTGATTGTACCTTTTAAAAGAAAAAAATTTTAGCTGCGTAGGTAATAATTTGTTTAATTGTTTAATTATCCAATTTGTATAAGGATTTAAAAGGAGGTTCAACACAAGGATTGTCAGTACTCTGAAGATGCCCTGATGAGTGTGGGTGAAAGCACTTAGTACAATTTTGGTTATATAAATAAATCGGTGGTCTGCAGTTGTTCTTGGTTCGCCTTTTTTTGTTTTACTAGTTCTGCAAGTTTATTTATACACATTTGCTAGGCCTGCACTGCTATGTAGGGTACACCATTTCAGTCTGTACTGTTGCCTATCATACTGGCTTGAGGCATACTACTGTACTACGGGTCTTAGCATCCAATGTCATGTGTATTAGATTGCAACTTCATAGCCTACCCAACCCACATCACACCACCTGGCCTGCTGTTCTCTGTCTGCATAGGCCTGTGGGAGAGGTTACCCATATGCCTCTTTATGGTCATGATACAGCATTTCTTTCTGTTTGCATTAGTGTACAATTGTCCTGCTTTGGCTGTGCCAGTGTCATGGCTTAGTGGTTCGATAGTGTGACTATACTGCACAGTATCCTGGGCTCGAGTCCTGTCACGGCTTTTTATTTTCATGCTGGGCAGGCCAGACTGCTTAAGGAACAGTACTGCAAATATGAGCATGTTTACCTGACTTTGCTCATCTTTGCCCAACCTTGCACAACATTGCTCACCGTTGCCCGGTGTTGCAATAGTTAGCACAGGCAATTTTGTTTACATATACAAAATAGTGGTAAACGCTGCTTAGCACTGCTTAATATTGCTTAAAATATGGCAACCATGCCTCAGGGAGTGCTGCAGGGCTGCCTATGTCAGATGCACATGGTACACTCCCTATACATGTTTGAAAACAGGTAGTGTCAAGTTAGGCATCCCTTTTATTTTATGTGTGAGTCAGAGAGAGGTATCATTTCCAGGGTTCCTACTGAGCCAGTATATGTGCTATGCGTTGCCTCTTTGCCAAGACCAAGGCACACTGAGCACGCCTCCTTCTGCCTACTGGGGCAGTATCAGGTTGTCTCTCCTCTGAGTCATGCTGTGCCTGTGATGGCCTTGGCAATGGTGGGGGGCTGTTTGGCCCTGCCCCATGCTGTTCCTGCTGCAGCTGTTTTCACAGGATCATATTGTGTAGCATGGCACATACCATGACAATTTGGGTACATGTAGTTGGTGAGTACTGCAAGGCTCCACCAGATGTGTCCAGGCACCGGAACCGTGACTTGAGCATCCCAAACACATGCTCGATTACATTTCGTGTTTGTGTGTGTGCCTCATTATGGTGTTCTTGTTCAGGTGTGTGTGCATTTCTGATGGGTGTCATCAGCCACGGCTTCAGTGCGTATCCAGCATCCCCCACTAGGTGACCATCAGGGATGTCCCCATTGGCAAATGTCTGGTACAGCTGCATCAGATGCCAGATATGGGAATCGTGGTAGCTTCCAGGGCAGCCAGCACACACATTCAGTATTATGCCCTGGGCATCGCACATGACCTGGCAGTCGATGGAGGGGAAGCCCTTGCAATTGATGTAGGCCCTACCCCACTCACCGGCTGGTGCTTTGATGTGTATGTGCGTGCAGTCAATTGCACCCACTACCTCAAGGTATTCCGCTATTTGCTGGAAGAGACACATATTGCTGGCCAATGCCTCACAGGAATTGGGGAAATATACATGATCACCGACATGTGCTGACATGGCATTCAGGAACTGGTGCAGTACCCTGGATGCTGATGCCTGTGAAATCCCCGTCATATCAACAGTTGGTCTCTGGAAGGTACCTATTGCTAGTATTCTTAGGCCGACACATACCTTGGTTTCAACTGGGATGGGTTCCCCTCCTTTGGTTCTGTGTGTGAGGCATGGCCTGCACAGCCCAACAATTTGCTGCAGGAGGTCTCTGTCCATTCTATAGCGCTCCACTATCTCCAGCTCATGTAGCCCCTGGTAGGTTACCCTGGGTCTGTACACTCTTCTCCGTCTCCTCACTGTGGGTTGTTCAGCAGCATTTGCAATGGCACCACCCTCAGCATCTTGCACATGTTGCCTTATAATAGCAATGGCAGCCCCTAACATTTTTTTTGTCTGAGTTAAGCTTTTTAAGTTTTCACTCTCTTTGTATACTGCAGTGTTGCAGTGTTTCTGAGAAAAACATGGAGGAATGTTGTTTGCAGATATTTAAGTGCTGGGCTGGGCTGGGCTATTGTACTGCCTCTGTAATTGGCTGATTCTGATTGATTTCACCTGGCAGCTCTGCTAGTTCTCCTTGGTTAACTTCCTACTACTTCTTTTCCTTCCTTTTCCCTTTCTGTTTCCACAGGAGGCAGCGCCACACAAACACGCACACACGAGTGCACATGCGCACACACAGGCTTACACAGGCTTAGGCGGGTGCACACATGCACACACAGGCTTAGACGGGTTTACAGAACGTGCACACGTGTGCACATGGTGTAAGCAGGTTTGCAAGAAAATTCAGTGATAGCCACGACGTACACCTTCGGTTTCTGGGTTTCAGTTAAAACTACTGTAGACATGCCTCTTCCATTCCTGAGTAACTCACAGCAAACACAAGCCACTCTGCTTCAATGAGCTTACAGTCTTTCATACATACCCCCTCATGATGTCACCTATCTTCTACTCTACTACTCCCCTACTCCTAGACTTACACTCCAGAGACACGGCTCACATGCCAGGGAAAATTGGGATTCACTATCCTTATCCTCATTTGCATAGGATTGCCTACTAATGCTTGGTTACATCTCTTGAACTGAGCTTCCCCCCTTAGCAACCACTACTCAGTAGCCATGTTGTCTTCAGCCTGTCATTCACCTGCATGGCAGAAGAATATTTTTAATAAGAATGCCTATTTTTGGCTTTTTGTTTTCTGGTTTTTATAGCGCCTTACGTTTGTGCTGCGCTATGCTTAAACATCGGAGATCGGGGAAAAAAAAATAAAATTGATTTTTATTAATTTTCAACCGATCAAAATGCCAATGGCCTTATATTTGACCATTGGCATGCTTCCTCAACTGGATGCATCCTTTATTTGGAGCTGTCATAGCTCTGTTTTGCTATTTGCAGAACGGTACTCCGTTACCAACGGAGTTCATTTCTGCAAATAACTCGACTCTTCCACGGACAGGTTAGTGTTTCCTGGATCACAAAATTACCTCATTTGCATAGCTTTCAGCAGCAAATGAGGTAATTTGCATAACATGACGCTGTCCATGCAAGAGTAGTTTTAGGAGATCTCATGCACACCCCTGCCGGCTGTTGCTGGATTGCTCGGCAGACATATTGGCTATCTGCCAGCTTACACTGCTCTTAGACTCTGTGCAAGCCTTCGTGAATCTGGCCCAGGGTTGTCCTATGTCACCTATTTTGCTTGGATTAGCTATAGAAATACTTTTTGTTTTAATATACATCAATCCAAAGATAAAAGGCATAGATGTATGCGATCAATATTAATTCTAAAATAATGTTGTTTGCTGACAGTGTGCTTCTCACATTACCTAACTCCAAAAATGTATTAAAAGAATTAGATTTATTAAATGGAAAATTCTATATGAATTTGGGTCTTCACTTTAATTAGTCAAAATCAACATTTTTGCTATTGAACAAAAAGACAGAAATATAAGTAAATAAGAACTATATTATTGGCAAACATATTTCTACTTTAAACTACTTAGGAGTTGTTTTATGCAAAAATATGGAAGAGATAATAATTGTTAATTACAGTAATATTATTAACACAATAAATATTTCTGTAAACAAGTGGAATAAAATATGTATGACCTTTGAGGATAGGTTACTGTTGATAAAAATGGTTCTACTTCCCAAGATCCTGCATGTAGTTCAAGCTATTCTGATGTTTCCTGAGAGACATCTTCTTAAGGAAATAAACACACTTTTATTAAAATTTCTATGGTTTCCTAAAATAAATAGAGTGGCTTTCACACATCACATTAGACCATGGGAGCAAGGATGACTAAACTTTACTGATACTGAATCTAATACAAAGGTTTCCATATTTAAAACTGTTAACAGAATGCATAGATCCCATTTACTCATCTAAATGGACATTGATGCATTCTGTTATACTAACAAATGAAAATACCTTATCAAAAATTCCAATTGCTCTTCTATTTGGAAATTGTTGCATTCTGTTATACTAACAAATGAAAATACCTTATCAAAAAAATTATTGGTAACAAAGTTAATAAACTATGCATTAATATGCAATATAATACAACAAAACCTAAACCTACTCAATTAAATTTGATTAATCATCTTTTTAATGTTTTTAGAATGTTTGTTAATGTACAAATAGATATAAAACTTTGGTTTGATCTATTAATTCCATTTATCATTGCAAAGAATTTTTCTGATAGGGTACATAGAGAAGTCCTTACTTCTGGGAACACAGGGATTTTAGTTGTTTGTAACAATACATCAGAAATCAAAAGGTCAAAAGATTTTGGATATCCAATATATAAAGACATTTTATGAAATAACATCTCAAGATTGGCTAATACTTTAGAGTATTTTGACATATTCTCAGGATCTAGGTAGAATAATTAATAATTATTCCTATAAGAATATTCCATAATTCATAAACTGGCTGTTTGGAATTATTTACAATAATCATAATATGAAGGTTGCCATTTCACATTTATATAGAGAGTTAATAACCTATAAAACAATACCTAAACCAACCTATTGGCAACATATCTCTAAAGGTCATTCGATATATTTATCATCATAAAACAAATCCAACATTTTGCTTTTAGTTAAGCTCACATCTAATTCACAGTATTGGAGAATATTCAACTGGAAATTTCTACATAGAGTTTTTTTATTGCCTGATAAAATTGCTAAAATTAGGTTCTCCAGAAATGGGTTGGGCTGGAGATGTCAGCAAATATCTAAAGGTGATTGGTATCATATATTTTATGACTGTACTGATGTTAAAACTTTTTGGAGTAATTTTAATAACTTATTGCAGGCTATATTTACAGAATCCTTTGTTTTATCTAAAGTTCTAATACTTTTAAATGTAAATGATGGTCCCCACTTGAATAAAACAAACTTGTATTTACTATGGACAATATTAGCAACTGCCAAGAAATGCATAACTAGAAGACAGAATTCTAATGCAGCAACTTATATGGAAGACTTTTTATCTCTGCTGAAGAAAACTGCATTGATGGAGATTAAAATCAAAGAAGTCAGAATCTACACTAAGCTATTAGTTAATAATCCTTGGAGAAAAGTTTTATAATTGACTGATGCTATGCAATTGGAACCAGTCTCTCTCTGATATCTGTATATTTGGATTTAGCAGCTATGTTTTATAAATTATCTGATTTCTTTTACTTATGTCAGGCTGAATGTAAATATTGTATATAGTTATTCAAATTAATATATAAAATACTATGTGAGTGATTTCCAAATTATTGTTTGAAAATAAAAACTATGAATAAAATATATATATATATATATATATATATATATATATATATATATATATATATACATACATAAACCCCATAATGAAAAAATAAACAGTATATCAATAAGGGTAATCACAGCTTTATTCTAACTCCATTTTTTTTATTAAATCCCGCAATAAACCAAACATAACAAAATTATATAAATGACAACACTAAAGTGGGAGGCCTCACTCCCCACTCCTCTCTCCCTTTTGACTATCTACCACATTCCACCATACAGATTTTCACATAAAACCACAACAGCAAGTAAACTGCAACACTCCACGAGCTTTTAAAAATAATACTCAGTACTTAAATGTATTGCCAACAATGAAATATAGAGATCAAAGAACAAGGTAGTACAACTAATAGTACTGCTCAGACAAGATCCTCGTGGTCCTGCAGAGTGGTCTTAGCTACAGAAAACTCAGAAAAGCGACTACTTTCTGGATTTAAGTATCTTTGCTTTTTTTTCACTTGGAATAGCTTCAGTAGCTTACCCTGAACTAGCTTGAACTTTTTTTTAACTGTTTGCTGCATTATTTTAAAATCTGCACTTAAAGTTACTTTTTAGTCGAATTTGATCGAAAGTTTGTTTGTTTGTTTGTTTGTTTGTTTGTTTGTTTAATTTAACTGTGGAGGCTGCCCACTAAAGTGTGCTAGCCTGTGTAACTAATTTATAACTGTTTCTGCATTTTCTGTGTGTTTCTATCAAAAAACCAAAAAACCAAAAAAATAATCCTTGTTTTCCCGCCTGTCCTCGAGTAGTTTAGACGAGTTTAGAGGCAATGCTGTATTCTGGGCTGTGGTGTAGTTCCTGTGTTGTCCATTACCTTACTTGAATAGAAGGAAGTTTCTTTGCTCACCAGTAGGAGTGGGGAGCCTTGAGCAGCCTACCTATCCCTGTAGGAAGTGACCTCAGCACAAGAAGCTGTAGTAATCGGCTGTTTTGGACCATTTCTAGCTCTTTTGTAGTTCCCTGTTTAAAATCCGCCTCTGGGCGTTTTTTTCTGGGTATACTGCTCAGACAAGCTCCTCGTGGTCCTGCAGAGTGGTCTTAGCTACAGAAAACTCAGAAAAGCGACTACTTTCTGGATTTAAGTATCTTTGCTTTTTTTTCACTTGGAATAGCTTCTGTAGCTTACCCTGAACTAGCTTGAACCTTTTTTTAACTGTTTGCTGCATTATTTTAAAATCTGCACTTAAAGTTACTTTTTAGTCGAATTTGATCGAAAGTTTGTTTGTTTGTTTGTTTGTTTGTTTGTTTAATTTAACTGTGGAGGCTGCCCACTAAAGTGTGCTAGCCTGTGTAACTAATTTATAACTGTTTCTGCATTTTCTGTGTGTTTCTATCAAAAAACCAAAAAACCAAAAAAATAATCCTTGTTTTCCCGCCTGTCCTCGAGTAGTTTAGACGAGTTTAGAGGCAATGCTGTATTCTGGGCTGTGGTGTAGTTCCTGTGTTGTCCATTACCTTACTTGAATAGAAGGAAGTTTCTTTGCTCACCAGTAGGAGTGGGGAGCCTTGAGCAGCCTACCTATCCCTGTAGGAAGTGACCTCAGCACAAGAAGCTGTAGTAATCGGCTGTTTTGGACCATTTCTAGCTCTTTTGTAGTTCCCTGTTTAAAATCCGCCTCTGAGCGTTTTTTTCTGGGTATACTGCTCAGACAAGCTCCTCGTGGTCCTGCAGAGTGGTCTTAGCTACAGAGAACTCAGAAAAGCGACTACTTTCTGGATTTAAGTATCTTTGCTTTTTTTCACTTGGAATAGCTTCTGTAGCTTACCCTGAACTAGCTTGAACTGTTTTTTAACTGTTTGCTGCATTATTTTAAAATCTGCACTTAAAGTTACTTTTTAGTCGAATTTGATCGAAAGTTTGTTTGTTTGCTTAATTTAACTGTGGAGGCTGCCCACTAAAGTGTGCTAGCCTGTGTAACTGATTTATCACTGTTTCTGCATTTTCTGTGTGTTTCTATCAAAAAAAAACAAAAAATTAATCCTTGTTTTCCCGCCTCTCCTCGACTAGTTTAGACCAGTTTACAGGCATTGCTGTATTCTGGGCTGTGATGTAGTTCCTGTGTTGTCCATTACCTTACTCGGATAGAGGGAAGTTTCTTTGCTCACCAGTGGGAGTGGGGAGCCTTGAGCAGCCTACCTGTCCCTGCAGGAAGTGACCTCACACAAGAAGCTGTAGTAATTGGTTGTTTTGGAAAATTTCTAGCTCTTTTGTAGTTCCCTGTTTAAAATCCGCCTCTGGGCGCTTTTTTCTGGCTATATTGCTAAGACAAGCTCCTCGTGCTCCTGCAGAGTGGTCTTAGCTACAGAGAACTCAGACAAGCGACTACTTTCTGGATTTAAGTATCTTTGCTTTTTTTCACTTGGAATAGCTTCTGTAGCTTACCCTGAACTAGCTTGAACTGTTTTTAACTGTTTGCTGCATTATTTTATAATCTGCACTTAAAGTTACTTTTTAGTTGAATTTGATCGAAAGTTTGTTTGTTTGTTTGTTTAATTTAACTGTGGAGGCTGCCCACTAAAGTGTGCTAGTCTGTGTAACTGATTTATCACTGTTTCTGCATTTTCTGTGTGTTTCTATCAAAAAAACAAAAAAAAATTCTTGTTTTCCCGCCTCTCCTCAACTAGTTTAGACCAGTTTACAGGCATTGCTGTATTCTGGGCTGTGGTGTAGTTCCTGTGTTGTCCATTACCTTACTTGGATAGAAGGAAGTTTATTTGCTTACCAGTGGGAGTGGGGAGCCTTGAGCAGCCTACCTGTCCCTGTAGGAAGTGATCTCAGCACAAGAAGCTGTAGTAATTGGTTGATTTTGGACCATTTCTAGCTCTTTTGTAGTTCCTTGTTTAAAATCCGCCTCTGGGCGTTTTTTTCTGGCTATACTGCTAAGACAAGCTCCTCGTGGTCCTGCAGAGTGGTCTTAGCTACAGAGAACTCAGAAAAGCGACTACTTTCTGGATTTAAGTATCTTTGCTTTTTTTTTCACTTGGAATCGCTTCTGTAGCTTACCCTGAACTAGCTTGAACTGTTTTTTAACTGTTTGCTGCATTATTTTAAAATCTGCACTTAAAGTTACTTTTTAGTCAAATTTGATCGGAAGTTTGTTTATTTGTTTGTTTAATTTAACTGTGGAGGCTGCCCACTAAAGTGTGCTAGCCTGTGTAACTGATTTATCACTGTTTCTGCATTTTCTGTGTGTTTCTATCAAAAAAACAAATAAACAAAAAAATAATCCTTGTTTTCCCGCCTCGCCTCGACTAGTTTAGACCAGTTTACAGGCATTGCTGTATTCTGGGCTGTGGTGTAGTTCCTGTGTTGTTCATTACCTTACTTGGATAGAAGGAAGTTTCTTTGCTCACCAGTGGGAGTGGGGAGCCTTAAGCAGCCTACCTGTCCCTGTAGGAAGTGACCTCAGCACAAGAAGCTGTAGTAATTGGTTGTTTTGGACCATTTCTAGCTCTTTTGTAGTTCCCTGTTTAAAATTCACCTCTGGGCATTTTTTTCTGGCTATACTGCTCAGACAAGCTCCTCGTGGTCCTGCAGAGTGGTCTTAGCTACAGAGAACTCAGAAAAGCGACTACTTTCTGGATTTACGTATCTTTGCTTTTTTTTCACTTGGAATAGCTTCTGTAGCTTACCCGGAACTAGCTTGAACTGTTTTTTAACTGTTTGCTGCATTATTTTAAAATCTGCACTTAAAGTTACTTTTTAGTCGAATTTGATCGAATGTTTGTTTGTTTGTTTGTTTGTTTAATTTAACTGTGGAGGCTGCCCACTAAATTGGGCTAGCCTGTGTAACTGATTTATCACTGTTTCTGCATTTTCTGTGTGTTTCTATCAAAAAAACAAAAAAACAAAAAATAATCCTTGTTTTCCCGTCACTCCTTGACTAGGTTAGACCAGTTTACAGGCATTGCTGTATTCTGGGCTGTGGTGTAGTTCCTGTGTTGTCCATTACCTTACTTGGATAGAGGGAAGTTTCTTTGCTCACCAGTGGGAGTGGGGAGCCTTGGGCAGCCTACCTGTCCCTGTAGGAAGTGACCTCAGCACAAGAAGCTGTAGTAATTGGTTGTTTTGGACCATTTCTAGCTTTTTGTAGTTCCCTGTTTAAAATCCGCGTTTGCACGGCTTTCTTGGTTGTGCACATAGCACAGCGGTTAAACAAGGTTAAACTTCTTCTGGCTCTGCCAAGTCTGCTCTTCAAATTTTCCCTTAAGGAAACTCTACTCTTAGTATAATCAGACTACTCACTATATTATAAGCCTAGCACTTGTTCTCAGTACTTCTCTACTAAGTAAGCACTCTCATACTAAGTAAAGCACTACATCTACCTACCACCCCTGTGAATATCCACTTCCCTTAAAGGTACAGCACTCCCTTTTACTGTTCTAGCATGTTGAGTGGTAGATTACTAGCGTCCTCTCCAGTTCAGCTGGTCAATCTGGGTATCTTGAGACAATGCTACAATTGTCTCATGTACACAGACAACCCTCTCCTCCTTCCAACAAACACAAATACATGTGAGAGATGCAACTATATAGCCAAACTGGAGGCTGAATTCTCTCAACTCAGGGCTGGCATGACCAGACAGAAGGAGATGGTAACCACACACACAACAATCCCAGTCCCACATAGACCTACCACAACTGCAAACCAAACACATAAAAACACAAAGACATACTCGGAGGCTCTAATAAAAAACTTACCAAAACAAAAGAGGCTCCCAAAGCAGACATCCAAAAATCCACCACCTCAAAACAAAGCACATGCAACACATACTTCAATAAATCAGTGTGTCAACCAATCACAGCCCTTAAGGCCAAACACCATGCCTGATACACTAGTAATAGGTGACTCTATAGTCAGACACACCGATGTCCCGCTGACCAGGCTGAACAAGGAGAGGGTGACTGTGAGCTGTCTATTGGGAGCTAGGATCCACCACATAACACACGCACTCAAGTCACTCCAAAGCAAGTACAAATATGACTCCGTCATTGTCCATACTGGCGTGAATGACCTGAGACGTACCTCTCTGGACTACATGAAAAGAGACATAGAGGAGCTCTCTGATTATGTAGCCCAGGCTGGTATGACCCTGACCCTGAGCAGCATCTTGCCCTCACCAAGAATGATACCACAATACAAAGACAAGATGATCAGCTTTAATAATTGGCTCAAGTACTGGTGTCATTCTAAGGGGATCCAATGTCTGTCTGCCTGGGATGACATGTTGGACAAGCCACGCTGCTTCACAAGGGATGGTTTACACCTGTCATCACTGGGCTTCCGGATATTGGCTAAGGCTCTTGCCACCCCCATAGTGCCTTTTTTAGGCAAGGCTCAAAAGACAAACCCACCTCCTTAGAAAACAAAAATGGAAAAAACTAAGGGTAATGCTGCTCAACGCCAGAAGTCTAAATCTCAAGATGCAGGCACTTGATGCACTCCTCAGCATGGAGAACATCGACGTCTGTGCAGTAACTGAAACCTGGTTCAAGGCTCCTGAGAGCACCCCAGCACTACCAAGCTATACCACGTATCATGCTTTTCGGCCCCAAAACCCGGGCCGAACCACAAAGGGAGGGGGAGTGTCCATATTCATCAAGGACACCCACACCTCCAGGTTAGTAGCAACACATGAAGCATCAGAGACCATACAGGTACAACTAACAATAGGCAAAACTGCTATACAACTGGTAGCATGTTACAGACCACCCTCCCAATCTCAGGAACCCCATTCAGCCTTCCTGAAGACATTGGAGGATACGAATGTATCACAAAATACCATCATACTGGGAGACTTCAACTACCCAAACATAGATTGGGTACATTATTCTAGCCCTAATACCCTAGCCCAAAGGTTCCTGGAATTCATAAATTCAAATGCACTGGAACAACTAGTCACCTCTCCCACTAGGGGAGATAATATACTAGACCTGATCATCACAAACATGGGGACAAAATGCTCCACACCGAGTTTACAGGCATTGCTGTATTCTGGGCTGTGGTGTAGTTCCTGTGTTGTCCATTACCTTACTTGGATAGAAGGAAGTTTATTTGCTCACCAGTGGGAGTCGGGAGCCTTGAGCAGCCTACCTGTCCCTGTAGGAAGTGATCTCAGCACAAGAAGCTGTAGTAATTGGTTGATTTTGGACCATTTCTAGCTCTTTTGTAGTTCCTTGTTTAAAATCCGCCTCTGGGCGTTTTTTTCTGGCTATACTGCTCAGACAAGCTCCTCGTGGTCCTGCAGAGTGGTCTTAGCTACAGAGAACTCAGAAAAGCGACTACTTTCTGGATTTAAGTATCTTTGCTTTTTTTTTCACTTGGAATAGCTTCTGTAGCTTACCCTGAACTAGCTTGAACTGTTTTTTAACTGTTTGCTGCATTATTTTAAAATCTGCACTTAAAGTTACTTTTAGTCAAATTTGATCGAAAGTTTGTTTGTTTGTTTGTTTGTTTGTTTGTTTGTTTAATTTAACTGTGGAGGCTGCCCACTAAAGTGTGCTAGCCTGTGTAACTGATTTATCACTGTTTCTGCATTTTCTGTGTGTTTCTATCAAAACAAATAAACAAAAAATAATCCTTGTTTTCCCGCCTCTCCTCGACTAGTTTAGACCAGTTTACAGGCATTGCTGTATTCTGGGCTGTGGTGTAGTTCCTGTGTTGTCCATTACCTTACTTGGATAGAAGGAAGTTTCTTTGCTCACCAGTGGGAGTGGGGAGCCTTGAGCAGCCTACCTGTCCCTGTAGGAAGTGACCTCAGCACAAGAAGCTGTAGTAATTGGTTGTTTTGGACCATTTCTAGCTCTTTTGTAGTTCCCTGTTTAAAATTCACCTCTGGGCATTTTTTTCTGGCTATACTGCTCAGACAAGCTCCTCGTGGTCCTGCAGAGTGGTCTTAGCTACAGAGAACTCAGAAAAGCGACTACTTTCTGGATTTAAGTATCTTTGCTTTTTTTTCACTTGGAATAGCTTCTGTAGCTTACCCTGAACTAGCTTGAACCTTTTTTTAACTGTTTGCTGCATTATTTTAAAATCTGCACTTAAAGTTACTTTTTAGTCGAATTTGATCGAAAGTTTGTTTGTTTGTTTGTTTGTTTAATTTAACTGTGGAGGCTGCCCACTAAATTGGGCTAGCCTGTGTAACTGATTTATCACTGTTTCTGCATTTTCTGTGTGTTTCTATCAAAAAAACAAAAAAACAAAAAATAATCCTTGTTTTCCCGTCACTCCTTGACTAGGTTAGACCAGTTTACAGGCATTGCTGTATTCTGGGCTGTGGTGTAGTTCCTGTGTTGTCCATTACCTTACTTGGATAGAGGGAAGTTTCTTTGCTCACCAGTGGGAGTGGGGAGCCTTGGGCAGCCTACCTGTCCCTGTAGGAAGTGACCTCAGCACAAGAAGCTGTAGTAATTGGTTGTTTTGGACCATTTCTAGCTTTTTTGTAGTTCCCTGTTTAAAATCCGCGTTGCGGCTTTTGGTTGTGCACATAGCACAGCGCCGGTTAAACAAGGTTAAACTTCTTCTGGCTCTGCCAAGTCTGCTCTTCAAATTTTCCCTTAAGGAAGCTCTACTCTTAGTATAATCAGACTACTCACTATATTATAAGCCTAGCACTTATTCTCAGTACTTCTCTACTAAGTAAGCACTCTCATACTAAGTAAAGCACTACATCTACCTACCACCCCTGTGAATATCCACTTCCCTTAAAGGTACAGCACTCCCTTTTACTGTTCTAGCATGTCGAGTGGTAGATTACTAGCGTCCTCTCCAGTTCAGCTGGTCAATCTGGGTATCTTGAGACAATGCTACAATTGTCTCATGTACACAGACAACCCTCTCCTCCTTCCAACAAACACAAATACATGTGAGAGATGCAACTATATAGCCAAACTGGAGGCTGAATTCTCTCAACTCAGGGCTGGCATGACCAGACAGAAGGAGATGGTAACCACACACACAACAATCCCAGTCCCACATAGACCTACCACAACTGCAAACCAAACACATAAAAACACAAAGACATACTCGGAGGCTCTAATAAAAAACTTACCAAAACAAAAGAGGCTCCCAAAGCAGACATCCAAAAATCCACCACCTCAAAACAAAGCACATGCAACACATACTTCAATAAATCAGTGTGTCAACCAATCACAGCCCTTAAGGCCAAACACCATGCCTGATACACTAGTAATAGGTGACTCTATAGTCAGACACACTGATGTCCCGCTGACCAGGCTGAACAAGGAGAGGGTGACTGTGAGCTGTCTATTGGGAGCTAGGATCCACCACATAACACACGCACTCAAGTCACTCCAAAGCAAGTACAAATATGACTCCGTCATTGTCCATACTGGCGTGAATGACCTGAGACGTACCTCTCTGGACTACATGAAAAGAGACATAGAGGAGCTCTCTGATTATGTAGCCCAGGCTGGTATGACCCTGACCCTGAGCAGCATCTTGCCCTCACCAAGAATGATACCACAATACAAAGACAAGATGATCAGCTTTAATAATTGGCTCAAGTACTGGTGTCATTCTAAGGGGATCCAATGTCTGTCTGCCTGGGATGACATGTTGGACAAGCCACGCTGCTTCACAAGGGATGGTTTACACCTGTCACCACTGGGCTTCCGGATATTGGCTAAGGCTCTTGCCACCCCATAGTGCCTTTTTAGGCAAGGCTCAAAAGACAAACCCACCTCCTTAGAAAACAAAATGGAAAAAACTAAGGGTAATGCTGCTCAACGCCAGAAGTCTAAATCTCAAGATGCAGGCACTTGATGCACTCCTCAGCATGGAGAACATCGACGTCTGTGCAGTAACTGAAACCTGGTTCAAGGCTCCTGAGAGCACCCCAGCACTACCAAGCTATACCGTGATCATGCTTTTCGCCCCAAAACCGGGCGAACCACAAAGGAGGGAGTGTCCATATTCATCAAGGACACCCACACCTCCAGGTTAGTAGCAACACATGAAGCATCAGAGACCATACAGGTACAACTAACAATAGGCAAAACTGCTATACAACTGGTAGCATGTTACAGACCACCCTCCCAATCTCAGGAACCCCATTCAGCCTTCCTGAAGACATTGGAGGATATGAATGTATCACAAAATACCATCATACTGGGAGACTTCAACTACCCAAACATAGATTGGGTACATTATTCTAGCCCTAATACCCTAGCCCAAAGGTTCCTGGAATTCATAAATTCAAATGCACTGGAACAACTAGTCACCTCTCCCACTAGGGGAGATAATATACTAGACCTGATCATCACAAACATGGGGACAAAATGCTCCACACCGGAAGTATACCCCTCACTAGTGAGATCTGACCACAAACTAATCACCCTGGATATACATATCCCACCTCCACCCCCAGCACAAAAGACCACAGTGAAAAACTTCTCAAAAGCAGACTTCACTCTTCTTAAGACTGAGATGGTATCCTTTAAGCCCACTGTGCCAGTGGATACTACATCCCACAATGCCGAATCCTTCACAAATGCTTTCTATGGACATCTCCAAGAATGCATGGATCATGCAATCCCAAATAAA